>NW_028295008.1:0-152000 GCF_964341445.2 Mesoplodon mirus
GATCATTGAGATGAAAAGGGGCATGGAGCACTGTGATTACAGGCGTCTTGGAGCATTGTGATTAGAAGGGTCATGGAGCCTTGTGATGACAAGACCATGGAACATCGTGATTCAGGGGTCATGGAGCATTGTTATGACAGGGTTAATGGAGAATTGTGATGGCAAGGGCATGGAACATTGTGATTACAAGGTCATGGATTATTGTGAAGACAGGTGTCAGGGAGCATTGTGATGGCATATTTCATGTTCCATTGTGATGACAATGGCATGGAGCATTGTGATGCCGAGTGTTATGGAGGATTGTGATGACAAAGGTAATGGAGCATTGTGATGACAATTGCTTGGAGCAATGTGATGAGAGCGTTCATGGAGCATTGTGATGACAATGACATTGAGCATTTTGATGAAAAGTTCATGGATCATTGTGGTGACAAATTTCACAGAGCCTTGTGATGATGAGGGCATTGACTTTTGTGGTGACACAGGTCATGGAGTCTTGTGATGACGGGACACACGGAGCATTGTGATGACTGTGGTCATGTAGCATTGTGAAGACAGGAGCATGGAGCATTGGTCTGACAAGTTTCATGGATAATTGTGTTGACAGTGGGCATGGCACATTGTGATGACAAGGGCATGGAGCATTGTGATGACAAGGTCATGGAGTATTGTGAAGACAGGTGTCAGGGAGCATTGTGATGGGATATTTCATTTTCCATTGTGATGACAATGGCATGGAGCATTGTGATGCCGAGTGTTATGGAGGATTGTGATGACAAAGGTAATGGAGCATTGTGATGACAAGGGCTTGGAGCATTGTGATGACAAGGGCCATGGAGCATTGTGATGACAAGGGCATGGAGCATTGTGATGACAATGGCCTTTGAGAATTTTGATGAAAAGTTCGTGAAGCATTGTGATGACAAAGGCATGGAGCTTGCTATGACAGGGGTCATGGGACATTGCGATGACAAGTGCATGGAGAATTGTGATGACAAGAGCATGTAACATGGAGATGAGAACTGTCATGGAGCATTGTGATGACAAGGACCTGGAGAATTGTGATGACAAGGGACATGGAGCATTGTGATGACCAGGGCATGGAGCATTGTTATGGAAAGACCGTGGAGCACTGTGATGAGAAGACCATGGATAATTCTGGTGACGAGCATCATGGAGCACTGTAATGACAACGGGCATGGAGCATTGTGATGATAGGTCTCATGGAGCATTGTGATGACCGGGGTCATGGATCATTGTGATGACAAGGGTCATGGAGTATTCTGATGACAAGCTTGTGCAGTATTGTGATGACAAAGCATTTAACACTGTAATGGGAAGTGTCATGGAACATAGTGATGCCAAGAACGTGGAGAATTGTGATGAAAGGGAACATAGAGCATTGTGATGACCAGGGCATGGAGCATTGTGATGGCAAGACTGTGGAGCACTGTGATGAGAAGACCATGGATAATTGTGATGACGAGCGTCATGGAGTGCTATAATGACAAGCGGCATGGAGCATTGTGTTTACAGGGGTCTTGGAGCATTGTGATGACAAGGGCATGGAGCATTGTGAAGAGAAGGCCATGGAGCATTCTGATGAATGCGTCATGGAGCACTGTGATGACAAGTGCATGTAGCATTGTGATTACAGGTGTCTTTGAGCATTGTGATGAAAAGGGCATAGATCATTGTGATGAAAAAGGCATGGATCCCTGTAATGACAGTGTTCAAGGAGCATACAGACGACAAGTGTCAGGGAGCATTGTGATGACAAAGGTTATGGAGCATAGTGATGAGAAGACCATGGATAATTGTGATTATGAGCATCATGGGGTGTTGTGATGAGAAGTGTTATGGAACATTGTGATCCCAACGGTTTGGAGCATTGTGATGACAGAGGTCATGGAGCATTTTGATTTCATTGTGAGGAAAATAGCCTGAAGCATTATGATAACGGGCATGGTGCATTGTGATGATAGGATTCATGGAGCTTTGAGATGAAAAGGGGCATGGAGCATTGTGATAAGAAGTGTCTTGGAGCATTGTGATGAGAAGTCCATGGAACATTCTAATGACATGCGTCATGGAGCTTTGTGATGACAAGGGCATGGAGCATTGTGATTACAGGGGTCTTGGAACATTATAATGACAATTGTCACGGAGCCTTGTGAATGACAAGGCCGTGGAACTTTGTGATGGCAGGGGTCATGGAACATTGTTATGACAGGTGTAATGGAGCATTGTGATGAGAAGGACAGGAAGCATTGGTGTGAAATGTTTCATGGATTATTGTGATGAGAGTGGACATGGAGCATTGTGATGACAAGAGCTCGGAACACTGTGATACAATGGTCATAGAGGATTGTAATGACAAGGGCATGGAGCATAGTGATGAGAAGGGCATCAAGCATTGTGATGATATGTGTCATGGAGCTTTGTGATGACAAGGGCATGGAGAAATGTGATGAGAAGTTTCATGGAGCATTGTGATGACAATGACATGGAACATTGTGATGTCAAGGGTCAAGGAGATTTGTGATGACAAAAGTCACGGAGCATTTTGGTGACAAGGGCGTGGTGCATTGTGATGAGAAGGCCAGGGAGCATTTTGATGACAGGGTCATGCAGCAATTTGATGAAAATTGTAATGGAATATTTTGATGACAGGGGTTATAGAACTTTGGGATGTCAGGGGTCATGGAGCTTTGGGATAAAAAGTGTCATGGAGCATTTTGATGACAGGGGTTGTGGAACGTTGTGATATCAGGTGTCATGGAACATTGTGATGATAAGGGGATGTAGCATTGTGATGACAGGGGTCATGGAACATTGTGATTACAGGGGTCTTAGAGCATTGTGATGAGAATGGTCATGGAGCCTTGTGATGGCAAGGCCACGGAACATCGTGATGGCAGGGGTCATGGAGCATAGTTATGACAGGAGTAATGGAACATTTTGATGGCAATGGCATGGAGGATTGTGATGAGAAAGCCATGTAGCATTCTGATAACATGTGTCATGGAGCTTTGTGATGACAACGGCATGGAGCAATGTGATGAATGCGATCATGGAGCATTGTGATGAAGATGACATGGAACATTGTGATGCCAAGGGTCATGGATCTTTGTGATGACAAAGGTCATGGAGGATTTTGATGACAAGAGCGTTGTGCATTGTGATGAGAAGGGCAGGGAGCATTGTGAATACAGGGTCATGGAGCAATTGGATGAAATGTGTCATGGAACATTTTGATGACAGGGGTTATTGAACATTGTGATGCCAGGTGTCATGGAGCATTTTGATGAAAAGTTTTGGGAGCATTTTGATGAAAGGGGTTATTGAACATTGTGATGCCAGGGGTCATGGAGCATTTTGATGAAAATGTTTTGGGAGCATTTTGATGACAGGTGTTATGGAACATTGTGATGTCAGGGGTCATCGAACATTGTGATGATATGTGCATGTACAATTGTGATGACAGGAGTCATGGATCATTGTGATGACAGGGGTGAGGGAGTATTGTGACAAATAGTGATGTAACATTGTGATATCTGTGGTGAGAGAGCATTTTGATGAGAAGTGCATGGAGAATTGTGATGACAAGGTTTATGGATCATTGTGATGACAAGATTGTGGAGCACTGTGATGACAAGTGCATGGTGCATTGTGATGACATGTGTCATGGAGCATCGTGCTGACAAGCACATGGAGCATTGTGATGACAAGGGTCATGGAGCATTGTGCTGAGAAAGGCATAGAGAATTGTGATGACAAGGATCAAAGAGCATTGTGATGAAAAGTTCATGGAGCATTGTGATGACAAGGGTCATGGAGCATTGTGATAACAAGAGCATGGAGCATTGGTCTAATAAGCTTCATGGATTATTGTGATGACAGATGAAATGGCGCATTGTGATGAGAGTGGACATGGAGCATTATGATGACAAGGTCATGCAGCATTGGGCTGAAAATGTTCATGGAGTATAGTGATGACATGATTCATGGACCATTGTCATGACAAGGGAATGGAGCATGGTGATAACAAGGTCCTGGAGCATTTTGATGAGATGACCATGGAGACTTGTGATGACAAATCTTATGGAGCATTCTGATGAAAAGGGGCATGGAGCATTGTGATTACAGGGGTCTGGGAGCATTGTGATGATAAGGGCATGAAACATTATGATGAGAAGACCATGGAACATTCTGATGACATGTGTCATGGAGCTTTGTGATGACAAGGCCATGGAGCATTTTGATTACAGGGGTCTTGGAGCACTGTGATGACAAGGGTCATGGAGCCTTGTGATGACAAGGCCGTGGAACATTGTGATGGCAGGGGTCATGGAGCATTGTTATGACAGGGGTAATGGAGCATTGTGATGTGAAGGACATGGAGCATTGTGATTACAAGATTTATGGAGCATTGCGATGACAAATTTGTGGACAGTTGGGATGAAAATCGTGTTGCCCATTGTGATGACAAGGGTTATGTAGCATTTTTCTGACAAAGGCATGGAGCATTGTGATGAAAAGGGTCTCGGAGCATTGTGATGAAAAGTTCATGGAACATTGTGCTTACAAAGGTAACAGAGCCTTTTGATGACGCGAGCATTGACCATTGTGATGACAAATGTTATGAAGAATTGTGATGACAGGAGTCACGGAGCATTGTGATGACAGGGGTCATGGAGCAATGTGATGACAAGGGCATGGAGCATTGTGCTAAGAAAGGCATAGTGCATTGTGATGACAAGTGTCAAAGAGCATTGTGATGAAATATTCATGGAGCATTGTGCTTAAAAATGTCTCAGAGATTGTTGATGATGAGGGCATAGACCACTGTGATGACAAAAGTCATGGAGCATAGTGATGACTGGAGTCACGGAGCATTGTGATGACAGGGGTCATGGAACATTGTGATAACAAGGGCATGGAGCATTGTGATGACAAGGGCATGGAGCACTGGTCTAATAATTTTCATGGAGTATTGCGATGACACTTGGAATGGCGCATTGTGATGACAAGGACATGTAGCACTGTGATGACCAGGTCTTGCAGTATTGTGAAGAGAGGTGTGAGGGAGCACTGTGATGACATATGTAATGGCCCATTGTGATAACAACGGCCTGGAGCATTGTGATGCCAAGTTTCATGGAGGATTCTGATGACAAATTTAATGGAGCTTTGTGATGACAAGGGTCAGGGAGCATTGTGCTGTCAAGTGCATGGAGAATTGTGATGACAAGGGTCTTGGAGCATTCTGATGACAAGCTTGTGGAGTATTTTGATGACAATGGCATGGAGCATTGTGAAGAAAATGGCATGGGGCTTTGTGATGAAAAAGGCATGGAGCCTTTTCTTGACAGGGTTCAAGGAGCATTCTGACGACAAGTGCCAGGGAGCACTGTGATGACAAGTGTATTGAGAATTGTGATGACAAAGGTCATGGAGCATTGTGATGAAAAGGGCATGGAGTATTGTGATGGCAGGCATCATGGAGCGTTGTGATAACAAGTGTTATGGAACATTGTGATTCCAAGTGTTTGGAGCATTGTGATGACAGGGTTCATGGATCATTTTGATTTCAAAGTGCAAGGAGCATTGTGATGACAAGGGCATGAAGCAATGTGATCCCAAGGTTCATGGAGGTTTGTGATGACAATGGTAATGGAGTATTGTGATGACAAGCGCATAGAGCATTGTAATGACAATGTCATGTAGCATTTTGTTGACAAAGGCATGAAGCATTGTGATGCCAAGTGTCATGGAGCATTGGGCTGAAAATGTTCATGGAGTATTGTGATGACAGGGGTCATGGAGTATTGTGATGAGTAGGGAATGGAGCATTGTGATGCCAAGTGTCCCGGATCATTGAGTTGTCAGGTGTCATGGAGTGTTGTGATGACAGTGGTCATGGAGCATTTTTATGATAGTTTTCATGGAGCATTGTTATGAGAATTTCATGGAGCATTGGGCTGAAAATATTCATGGAGTATTGTGATGACTGGGGTCATGGAGCATTGTGATGACAAGGGAATGCAGCATGGTGATGACAAGGTTCTGGAGCATTGTGATGATAAAAGCATGGAGACTTGTGATGACAAGTCTCATGGAGCATTCTGATGAAAAGGTGCATGGAGCATTGTGATTACAGGGGTCTTCTAGCATTGTGATGACAAGGGCCTGGAGCATTGTGAGGAGAAGGCCATGGAGAATTCTGATGACATGTGTCATTGAGCTTTGAGATGACAAGGGCATTGAACACTGTGATTACAGGTGTCTTGGAACATTGTGATGAAAAGGCATGCATCATTGTGATGAAAAGGCATGGAGCCTTGTCATGACAGGGTTCAAGCAGCATACTGACGACATGTGTCAGGGAGCATTGTGATGACAAGTGTACTGAGAATTGTGATGACAAAGGTCATGGAGCATTGTGATGAGAAGACCATGGATAATTGTTATGATGAGCGTCATAGGGTGTTGTGATGTTAAGTGTTATGGAACATTGTGATCACAAGGGTTAGGAGCATTATGATGACAGTGGTCATGGATAATTTTGATTTCATTGTGATGACAATAGCCTGAAGCATTTTGATGATGGGCATGGAGCATTCTGATAAGAGGCTTCATGGAGCATTGAGATGAAAAGTAGTATGGAGCATTGTGAATACAGGGGTCTTGGAGCATTGTTATGACAAGGGTATGGAGAATTGTGATGAAAAGGCCATGGAACATTCTGATGGCATGCGTCATGGGGCTTTGTGATGACAAGGGCATGGAGCATTGTGATTACAGGGGTCTTGGAGCATTGTGATGACAAGGGTCACGTAGCCTTGTGATGACAGAGCCGTGGAACATTGTGTGGGCAGTTGTCATGGAGCATTGTTATGACAGAGGTAATGGAGCATTGTGGTGAGAAGGGCATTGAGCATTGGTTTGAAAGGTTTCATGGATTTTTGTGATGAGATTGGGCATATAGCACTGTGATGACAAGGACACGGAACACTGTGATACATGGGTCGTGGAGGATTGTAATGACAAGGGCATAGAGCATTGTGATGAGAAGGGCATCGAGCATTGTGATGACAAGTGTCATGGAGCTTTGTGATGACAAGGGCATGGAGCAATGTGATGAGAGGGTTCATGGAGCATTGTGAGGACAATGACATGTAGCATTGTGATGCCAAGGGTCATGGAGCTTTGTGATGACAAAGTCATTGAGCATTTTGATGACAAGGGTGTGGTGCATTGTGATGAGAAAGGCAGGGAGCATTTTGATGACAGGGTCATGCAGCAATTTGATGAAAAGTGTAATGGAACATTTTGATGACAGGTGTTATAGAACATTGTGATGCCAGAGGTCATGGAGCTTTGGGATGAAAAGTGTCATGGAGCATTTTGATGACAGTGGTTATGGAACATTGTGATGTCATGGGTCATGGAACATTGTGATGATAAGTGGATGTAGCACTGTGATGACAGGGTCATGGAACATTGTGATTCCAGGTGTGAGGGAGTATTGTGATGACTAGTGATGGAACATTGTGATATCTCATGTGAGAGAGCATTTGGATGAGAAGTTCATGGAGAATTGTGATTACAAGGTTTATGGAGCATAGCGATGACAAGGTTGTGGATCATTGTGATGAAAAGCGCATGGCACTTTGTGATGACAACGGTCATGGAGCAATGTCCTGACAAAGGCATGGAGAATTGTGATGACAAGGGTCACGGAGAATTGTGATGAAAGGTTCATGGAGCATTGTGTTTACAAAGGTCACAGAGCCTTGTGATGACGCACGCATGGACCGTTGTGAAGACAATCGTTATTAAGCATTGTGATGACTGGAGTCACGGAGCATTGTGATGACAGAAATCATGGAGCATTTTGATGAGAAGGCCATGGAACATTCTGATGACATGTGTCATGGAGCTTTGTGATGACAAGGGCATGGAGCATTTTGATTACAGGGGTCCTGGAGCATTGTGATGACTAGCGTCAGGGAGCCTTGTGATGACAAGGCCGTGGAACACTGTGATGGCAGGGGTCATGGAGCATTGTTATGACAGGTGTCATGGAGCATTGTGATGACAAGGGCATGGAGCATTGTGATGAACGGGTCATTGAACATTGGTCTTACAAGTTTCCTAGATTATTGTGATGACAGTGGACATGGTTCATTGTGATGACAAGGGCATGGAGTATTGTGAAGACAGGTGTCAGGGAGCATTGTGATGACATATGTCATGGTCCATTGCGATGACAATGGCATGGAGCATTTTGATGCCAAATGTAATGGAGGATTGTGATGACAAATATAATGGAGCATTGTGATGACTAGGGCTTGGAGCATTATGTTGACAAGGGCCATTGAGAATTTTCATGAAAATGTCGTGAAGCATTGTGATGATAAGGTCCTGGAGCACTGTGATGAGAAATTCATGGAGCCTTGTGATGACAAATCTCATGCAGCATACTGGTGAAAAGGGGCATGGAGCATTCTGATTACAGGCGTTTTGGAACATTATGATAACTATGGCATGGAGCATTGTGATGACAAGAAAATGGAACATTGGTCTAATAATTTTCATGGATTATTGTGATGACAGTTGGAATGGTTCATTGTGATGACAAGGGCATGGAGCATTGTGATGACCAGGTTATGCATTATTGTGAAGAGAGGTGTCATGGAGCATTTTGATGACATATGTAATGGCTCATTGTGATGACAATGTCATGGAGCATTGTGATGCCAAGTGTCATGGAGGATTCTGATGACAAAGGTAATGGAGCTTTGTGATGAAAATGGCTTGAAGCATTGTGATGACAAGGGTCAGGAAGCATTGTTCTGACAAGTGCATGGAGAATTGGGATGACAATGGTCATGGAGCATTCTGATGACAAGCTTGTGGAGTACTTTGATGACAATGGCATGGAACATTGTGATGAAAATGGCATGGGGTTTTGTGATGAAAAATGCATGGAGCCTTTTTGTGACAGGTTTCAAGGAGCATTATGACGACAAGTGTCAGGGAACATTGTGATGACAAGTGTATTGAGAATTGTGGTGACAAAGTTCATGGAGCATTGTGATGAATAGGGCATGGATTATTGTGATGACAGGCATCATGGAGCGTTGTGATGACAACTGTTATGGAACATTGTGATCACAAGTGTTTGTAGCATTGTGATGACAGAGGTCATGGATCATTTTGATTTCAAGGAGCATGGAGCTTCGGGATGACAAGGGCATGAATCAATGTGATCCTAGGTTCATGGAGGATTGTGATGACAATGGTAATGGAGTACTGTGATGACAAGCGCATAGAGCATTGTAATGACAAGGTCATGTAGCATTTTGCTGACAAAGTCATGGAGCATTGTGATGACAGGTGTCATGGAGCATTGTGATGACAAGCGTCACGGAGCATTGTGAATACAGGGGTCATGGAGCATTGGGATGACAAGGGCATGGATGATATTGATGACAAGTGTCATGGAGCATTGGGCTGAAAATGTTCATGGAGCATTGTGATGACTAGGGAATGGAGCATTGTGATGACAAGAGTCCCGGATCATTGTGTTGTCAGGTGTCATGGAGTGTTGTGATGACAGTGGTCATGGAGCATTTTGATGATATTTGCCATGGAGCACTGTGATGAGAATTTCATGGAGCATTGGGCTGAAAATGTTCATGGAGTATTGTGATGACAGGGGTCATGGAGCATTGTGATGACAAGGGAATGGAGCATGGTGATGACAAGGTCCTGGAGCACTGTGATGATAAGAGCATGGAGATTTGTGATGACAAGTCTCATGGAGCATTCTAATGAAAAGGGGCATGGAGCATTGTGATTACAGGGGTCTTGGAGCATTCTGATGACATGTGTCATGGAGCTTTGTGATGACAAGTGCATGGAGCACTGTGATTACAGGGGTCTTGGAGCATTGTGATGAAAAGGGCATGGATCATTGTGATGAAAAGGCATGGAGCCTTGTCATGACAGGTTTCATGGAGCATACTGACGACATGTGTCTGGGAGCATTGTGATGACAAGTGTACTGAGAATTGTGATGACAAAGATCATGGAGCATTGTGATGAGAAGACCATGGATAATTGTGATGATGAGCATCATAGGGTGTTGTGATGATAAGTGTTATGGGACTTTGTGATCACAAGGGTTTGGAGCATTATGATGACAGTGGTCTTGGATAATTTTGATTTCATTGTGATGACAATAGCCTGAAGCATTATGATGATGGGCCTGGTGCATTTTGATGACAGGCTTCATGGAGCACTGAGATGAAAAGGAGCATGGAGCATTGTGTTTACAGGTGTCTCGGAGCACTGTCATGACAAGGGCATGTATTATTGTGATGAGAAAGCCATGGAACATTCTGATGGCATGCGTCATGGAGCTTTGCGATGACAAGGGCATGGAGCATTATGATTACAGCGGTTTGGAGCATTGTGTTGACAAGGATCATGGAGATTTGTGATGACAAGGCCATGGAACATTGTGATGGCAGGGGTCATGGAGCATTGTTATGACATAGGTAATGGATCATTGTGATGAGAAGGGCATTGAGCATTGGTCTGAAATATTTCTTGGATTACTGTGATGAGAAGGGCATTGAGCATTGTGATGACAAGTGTCATGGAGCTTTGTGATGACAAGGGCATGGAGCAATGTGATGAGAAGGTTCATGGAGCATTGTGATGACAATTGCATGGAACATTGTGATGCCAAGGGTCATGGAGCTTTGTGATGACAAAGGTCATGGAGCATTTTGATGACAAGGGTGTGGTGCATTGTGATGAGAAAGGCAGGGAGCATTTTGATGACAGGGTCATGCAGCAATTTGATGAAAAATGTAATGGAATATTTTGATGACAGGGGTTTAGAACATTGTGATGCCAGTGGTCATGGAGCTTTGGGATGAAAACTGTCATGGAGCATTTTGATGACAGTGGTTATGGATCATTGTGATGTCAGGGGTCATAGAACATTGTGCTGATAAGAGGATGTAGCATTGTGATGACAGGGTTCATCGAACATTATGATAACAGGGGTGAGGGAAGATTGTGATGATTAGTGATGGAACATTGTGATATCTCATGTGAGAGAGCATTTGGATGAGAAGTGCATGGAGCATTGTGCTTACAAGGTTTATGGAGCATAGCGATGACAAGGTTGTGGATCATTGTGATGAAAAGTGCGTGGCACACTGTGATGACAAGTGTCATGGAGCATTGTTCTGACAAAGGCATGGAACATTGTAATGACATGGGTCACGCAGCATTGTGATGAAAAGTTCATGGAGCATTGTGGTTACAAATGTCACAGAGCCTTGTCATGACGCGGGCATGGACCGTTGTGATGACAAACGTTATGAAGCATTGTGATGACTGCAGTCACGGAGCATTGTGATGACAAGGGTCTTGCAGCATTGTGATGACAAGGGCATGGAGCATTGTGATGACAGGGGCATGGAGCATTGGTCTGACAAGTTTCATAGATTATTGTTATGACATTGGACATGGTGCATTGTGATGACAAGGGCATGGAGCCTTTTGATTTGAAGGCCATGGAACATTCTGATGACATGTGTCATGGAGCTTTGTGATGACAAGGGCATGGAGCATTGTGATTACAGGGGTCTTGGAGCATTGTGATGACAAGCGTCATAGAGCCTTGTGATGACAAGGCCGTGGAACATTGTGATGGCAGGGGTCATGGAGCTTTGTTATGACAGGGGTCATGGAGCATTGTGATGACAAGGGCATGGAGCACTGTGATGACAGTGGCATGGAGCATTGGTCTGACAAGTATCCTAGACTATTGTGATGACAGTGGACATGGTGCATTTTGATTACAAGGGCATGGAGCATTGTGATGACAAGGGCATGGAATATTGTGAAGACTAGTGTCAGGGAGCATTGTGATGACATATGTCATGGTCCATTGCCATGACAATGGCATGGAGCATTGTGATGCCAAATGTAATGGAGGATTGTGATGACAAATATAATGGAGCATTGTGATGACTAGGGCTTGGAGCATTATGATGACAAGGGCCATTGAGGATTTTCACGAAAATGTCGTGAAGCATGATGACAAGGTCGTGGAGCATTGTGATGAGAAAACCATGGAGACTTGTGATGACAAATCTCATGGAGCATACTGATGAAAAGGGGCATGGAGCATTCTGATTACAGGGATTTTGGAACATTGTGATAACTAGGGCATGGAGCATTGTGATGACAATGTCATGCAGTATTGTGAAGAGAGCTGTCAGGGAGCATTGTGATGACATATGTAATGGCCCATTGAGATGACAATGGCATGGAGCATTGTGATGCCAAGTGTCATGGAGGATTCTGATGACAAATGTAATGTAGCATTGTGATGACAAGGGCATGGAGCATTGTGATGTCAAAGGTCAGGGTGCATTGTGCTGACAAGTGCATGGAGAATTGTGATGACATGGGTCATGGAGTATTATGATGACAAGCTTGTGGAGTATTTTGGTGAAAATGGCACGGAGCATTGTGATGAAAATGGCATGGGGCTTTGTGATGAAAAATACATGGAGCCTTTTCATAACAGGGTTCAATGAGCATTCTGATGACAAGTGTCAGGGAGCATTGTGATGACAATTGTATTGAGAATTGTGATGAAAAAGGTCATGGAGCATTGTGATGAAAAGAGCATGGATTATTGTCATGGCAGGCATCATGGAGCGTTGTGATGACAAGTGTTATGGAACATTGTGATCACAAGGGTTTGGAGCATTGTGATGACAGAGGTCATGGATCATTTTATTTCAAGCAGCATGGTGCATTGTGATGACAAGGGCATGAAGCAATGTGATCCCAAGGTGCATGGAGGAATGTGATGACAATGGTAATGGAGTATTGTGATGACAAGCGCATAGAGCATTGTAATGACAAGGTCATGTAGCATTTTGCTGACAAAGGCATGGAGCATTGTGATGACAGGTGTCATGGAGCACTGTGAATACAGGGGTCATGGAGCATTGGGATGACAAGGGCATGGATCATTGTGATGACAAGAGTCATGGAGCATTGGGCTGAAAATGTTCATGGAGTATTGTGATGACTGGGGTCATGGAGCATTGTGATGAGTAGGGAATGGAGCATTGTGATGACAAGAGTCCCGGATCACTGTGTTGTCAGGTGTCATGGAGTGTTGTGATGACAGTGGTCATGGAGCATTTTGATGATATTTGTCATGGAGCATTGTGATGAGAATTTCATGGAGCATTGGGCTGAAAATGTTCATGGAGGATTGTGATGACCGGGGTCAGGGAGCATTGTGATGACAAGGGAATGGAGCATGGTGATGACAAGGTCCTAGAGCATTGTGATGAGAAGACCATGGAGACTTGTGATGATAAGTCTCATGGAGCATTCTGATGAAAAGCAGCATTGAGCATTGTGATTACATGGGTCTTGGAGCATTGTGATGACAAGGGCATAGAGCATTGTGAGGAGAAGGCAATGGAGCATTCTGATGACATGTGTCATGGAGCATTGTGATGAAAAGGGCATGAAGTATTGTGATGACAGGGGTCATGGAGCCTTGTGATGACAAGGCCGTGGAACACTGTGATGGCAGGGGTCATGGAGCATTCTTATGACAGAGGTAATGGAGCATTGTGATGACAAGCGTCACCGAACATTGTGAATACAGGGTTCATGGAGCATTGGGATGACAAGGGCATGGATGATTGTGATGACAAGGGTCATGGAGGATTGGGCTGAAAATGTTCATGGAGTATTTTGATGACAGGGGTCATGGAGCATTGTGCTGATAAGGGGATGTAGCACTGTGATGACAGGGTTCATGGAACATTGTGATAACAGGGTTAAGGGAGGATTGTGATGACTAGTGATGGAACATTGTCATATCCCATGTGAGAGAGCATTTGGATGAGAAGTGCATGGAGAATTGTGATTACAAGGTTTATGGAGCATAGCAATGACAAGGTTGTGTATCATTGTGATGAAATGCACATGGCATAATGTGATGAGAAGGGTCATGGAGCATTGTTCTGACAAAGGCATGGAGCATTGTGATGACAAGTGTCACGGAGCATTGTGATGAAAAGTTCATGGAACATTGTGGTTACAATGGTCACAGAGCCTTGTGATGACGCGGGCATAGACCGTTGTGATGACAAACGTTATGAAGCACTGTGATGACTGGAGTCACAGAGCATTGTGATGACAGGGGTCATGGAGCATTGTGATGAAAAGGGCTTGGAGCATTGTGATGAAAGGGGGATGGAGAATTGGTCTGACAAGTTTCATAGATTATTGTGATGACAGTGGGCATGTAGCATTGTGATGACAAGGACATGGAGCATTGTGATGACAAGGGCATGGAGTATTGTAAAGACGTGTCGGGGAGCATTGTGATGACATATGTAATGGTCCATTGTGATGAGAATGCCATGGAGCATTGGTCTAATAAGTTTCATGGATTATTGTGATGACAGTTGAAATGGCGCATTGTGATAACAAGGGCATGGAGCATTTTAATGACCAGGTCATGCAGTATTGTGAAGAGAGGTGTCAGGGAGCATTGTGATGACATATGTAATGGCCCATTGTGATGACAATGGCATGGAGCATTTTGATGCCAAGTGTCATGGAAGATTCTGAGGACAAAGGTAATGGAGCAATGTGATGAAAATGGCTTGGAGCATTGTGATGACAAGGGTCAGGGGGCATTGTGCTGACAAGTGCATGGAGAATTGTGATGACAAGGGTCATGGAGAATTCTGATAAAAGGCTTGTGGAGAATTTTGATGACAATGGCATGGTGCATTGTGATGAAAATGGCATGGGGATTTGTGATGAAAAAAGCATGGAGCCATTTCGTGACAGGGTTCAAGGAGCATTCTGATGACAAGTGTCAGGGGGCATTGTGATGACAAGTGTATTGAGAATTGTGATGACAAAGGTCATGGAGCATTGTGATTAAAATGGCATGGAGTACTGTGATGACAGGCATCATGGAGCGTTGTGATGACAAGTGTTATGGAACACTGGGATCACAACTGTTTGGAACATTGCTGTGACAGATGTCATGGATCATTTTGATTTCAAGGAGCATGGTGCATTGTGATGACAAGGGCATGAAGCAATGTGATCCCAAGTTTCATGGAGGATAGTGATGACAATGGTAATGGAGTATTGTGATGACATGCGCATAGAGCATTGTAATGAAAATGTCATGTATCATTTTGCTGACAAAGGCATGGAGCATTGTGATGACAGGTGTCATGGAGCAGTGTGATGACAGGTGTCACGCAGCATTGTGAATACAGGGGTCATGGAGCATTGGGATGACAAGGGCATGGATAATTGTGATGACAAGAGTCATGGAGCATTGGGCTGAAAATTTTCATGGAGTATTGTGATGACACGGGTCATGGTGCATTGTGATGACAAGAGTCCCAGATCATTGTGTTGTCAGGTGTCATGGTTTGTTGTGATGACAGAGGTCATGGAGCACTGTGATGATATTGGTCATGGAGCATTGTGATGAGAAGTTCATGGAGCATTGGGCTGAAAATGTTCATGGAGTATTGTGATGACAGTGGTCATGGAGCATTGTGATGACAAGGGAATGAACCATGGTGATGAAAAGGTCCTGTAGCATTGTGATGAGATGACCATGGAGACTTGTGGTGACAAGTCTCATGGAGCATTCTGATGAAAAAGGGCATGGAGCATTGTGATTACAGGGGTCTTGGACCATAGTGATGACAAGGGTCATGGAGCCTTGTCATGACAAGCCCGTGGAACATTGTGATGGCAGGGGTCATGGAGCATTGTTATGACAGAGGTTATGGATCATTGTTATGATAACGGCAAGGAGCATTGTGATGACCAGGTCATGCAGTATTGTGAAAAGAGGTGTCAGGGAATATTGTGATGACATATGTAATGGCCCATTGTGATGACAATGGCATGGAGCATTGTGATGCCAAGTGTCATAGAGGATTCTGATGACAAAGGTAATGGAGCATTGTGATGAAAATGGCTTGGAGCATAGTGATGACAAGGGTCAGGGAGCATTGTGCTGACAAGTGCAAGGAGAATTGTGATGACAAGGGTCATGGAGCATTCTGATGACAAGCTTGTGGAGTATTTTGATGACAATGGCATGGAGCATTGTGATGAAAACGGCATGGGGCTTTGTGATGATAAAGGCATGGAGCATTTTCGTGACAGGGTTCAAGGAGCATTCTGAAGACAAGTGTCAGGGAACACTGTGATGAGAAGTGTATTGAGAATTGTGATGACAAGGGTCATGGAGCATTCTGATGACAAGGTTGTGGCGTATTTTGATGACAATGGCATGGAGCATTGTGATGAAAACGGCAAGGGGCTTTGTGATGAAAAAGGCATGGAACCTTTTCGTGACAGGGTTCAAGGAGCATTCTGATGACAAGTGTCTGGGAACGTTGTGATGACAAGTGTATTGAGATTTGTGATGACAAATGTCATGGAGCTTTGTGATGAAAAGACCATCGAATATTATGATGATAGGCATCATGGTGCATTGTGATGCCAAGTGTTATGGAACATTGTGATCACAAGGGTTTGGAGCATTGCGATGACAGAGGTCATGGATCATTTTGATTTCAAGGAGCATGGAGCATTGTGATGACAAGGGCATGAAGCAATGTGATCCCAAGTTTCATGGAGGATAGTGATGACAATGGTAATGGAGTATTGTGATGACAAGCGCATAGAGCATTGTAATGACAAAGTCATGAAGCATTTTGCTGAAAAAGGCATAGAGGATTGTGATGACTGGTGTCATGGAGCCCTGTGATGACAAGCATCACAGAGCATTGTGAATACAGTGGTCATGGAGCATTGGGATGACAAGGGCATGGATCATTTTGATGACAGGTGTCATGGAGCACTGTGATGACAAGCATCACGGAGCATTGTGAATACAGGGGTCATGGAGCATTGGGATGACATATGGCATGGTCTATTGAGATGACAATGGCAGGGAGCATTGTGATGCCAAATACAATGGAGGATTGTGATGACAAATATAATGGAGCATTGTGATGACTAGGGCTTGGAGCATTATGATGACAAAACCATGGAGCTATGTGATGACAAGTCTCATGGAGCATACTGATGAAAAAGGGCATGCAGCATTGTGATTACAGGGGTCTTGGAACTTTGTGATGACAAGGGCATGGAGCATTGTGAGGAGAAGTCCAAGGAGCATTCTGATGGCATGCATCATTGAGCTTTGTGGTGACAAGGGCATGGAGCATCGTGATTACATGGGTATTGGAGCATTGTGATGAAAAGGGCATGGATCATTGTGATGAAAAAGGCATGGAGCCTTGTCATGACAGGGTTCAAGGAGCATACAGACAACAAGTGTCAGGGAGCAGTTTGATGACAAGTGTATTGAGCATTGTGATGACGAAGGTCAAGGAGCATTGTGATGAGAAGACCATGGATAATTGTGATGACGAGCGTCATGGGGCACTGTGATGACAAGTGTTATGGAATATTGTGATCACAAGGTTTTGGAGCATTGTTATGACAGAGGTCATGGAGCATTTTGATTTCATTGTTATGACAATAGCATGAAGCATTATGATGATGGGCATGGTGCATTGTGATGACAGGTTTCATGGATCATTGAGATGAAAAGGGGCATAGAGCATTGTGATTAGAGTGTTCTTGGAGCATTGTGATGAGAAGGGTCATGGAGCCCTGTGATGAATAGGCCATGGAACATCGTGATGGCAGGGGTCATGGAGCATTGTTATGACAGGGATAATGGAGCATTGTGATGGCAATGGCATGGAGCATTGTGATGAGAAGGTCATGGAGCATTCTGATGACATGTGTCATGGAGCTTTGTGAAGTCAAGGGCATGGAGCAATGTGATGAGAGCGTTCATGGAGCATTGTGATGACAATGACATGGGACATTGTGATGCCAAGGGTCATGGATCTTTGTGATGACATTGGTCATGGAGCATTTTGATGGCAAGGGCGTTGTGCATTGTGATGAGGAGGGCAGGGAGCATTGTGAGGACAGGGTCATGGAGCAATTTGATGAAAAGTGTCATGGAACATTTTGATGACAGGTGTTATGGAACATTGTGATGTCAGGGGTCATCGAACATTGTGATGATAAGTGCATGTAGCCCTGTGATGACAGGAGTCATGGAACATGGTGATGACAGGGGTGAGGGAGTATTGTGACAAATAGTGATGTAGCATTGTGATATCAGTTTTGAGAGAGCATTTCGATGATAAGTGCATGTAGCATTGTGATGACAATTTTATGGAGCATTGTGAAGACAAGATTGTGGAGCACTGTGATGATAAGCACCTGGTGCATTGTGATGACATGTGTCATGTAGCATTGTGCTGACAAGCGCATGGAGCATTGTGATGACCAGGGTCATGGAGCATTGTGCTGAGAAGGGCATAGAGCATTGTGATGACAAGGGTCAAAGAGCATTGTGATGAAAAGTTCATGGAGCATTGTGGTTAAAAATGTCAAAGAGACTGTTGATGACGAGGGCATGGACCATTGTGATGACAAAGGTAATGAAGCACTGTGATGACTGGAGTCACGGAGCATTGTGATGACAGGGGTCATGGAGCATGGTGATTAAAAGATCATGGAGCATTGTGATGAAAAGGACATGGAGTATTGTGATGACAGGCATCATGGAGCACTGTGATGACAAGTGTTATGGAACATTGTGATCACAAGGTTTTGCAGCATTGTGACGAGAGAGGTCATGGATCATTTTGATTTCAAGGCACATGGAGCACTGTGATGACAAGGGCATGAAGCAATGTGATCCCAATGTTCAAGGAGGATTGTGATGACAATGGTAATGGAGTATTGTGATGACAAGCACATAGAGCATTGCAATGAGAAGGTCATGTAGCATTTTGCTGACAAAGGCATGGAGCATTGTGATGACAGGTGTCATGGAGCACTGTGATGATAAGCGTCAAGGAGCATTGTGAATACAGGGGTCATGGAGCATTGGGATGACAAGGGCATGGATCATTGTGATGACATGTTTCATGGAGCATTGGGCTGAAAATGTTGATGGATTATTGTGATGACAGGGGTCATGGAGCATCGTGATGACTAGGGAATGGAGCATTGTGATGACAAGAGTCCCGGATCATTGTGTTGTCAGGTGTTATGGGTGGTTGTGATGTCAGTGGTCATGGAGCATTGTGATGATATTTGTCATGGAGCATTGTGATGAGAATGTCATGTAGCATTCGGCTGGAAATGATAATGGATTATTGTAATGACAGGGGTCATGGAGCATTGTGATGACAAGGGAATAGAGCATGGTGATGACAAGGTCCTGGAGCATTGTGATGAGATGACCATGGAGACTTGTGATGACAAGTCTCATGGAGCATTCTGATGAAAAAGGGCATGGAGCATTGTGATTACAGGGGTCTTGGAGCAGTGTGATGACAAGGGCATGGAGCATTGTGAGGAGAAGGCCATGGAGAATTCTGATGACATGCGTCATGGAGCTTTGTGCTGACAAGGCCATGGAGCATTGTGATAACAGGGGTCTTGGAACATTGTGATGAAAAGGCATGGATCATTGTGATGTAAAAGGCATGGAGACTTGTCATCACAGGGTTCAAGGAGCATACTGACGACAGGTGTCAGGGAGTATTGTGATGAAAAGTGTATTGAGCATTGTGATGACAATGATCATGGAGCATTGTGATGAGAACACCATGGATAACTGTGATGATGATCGTCATGGGGTATTGTGATGATAAGTGTTATGGAACATTGTGATCACAAGGGTTTGGAGCATTATGATGACAGAAGTCATGGAGAATTTTGATTTCATTGTAGTGACAATAGCCTGAAGCATTATGAAGATGGGCATGGTGCATTGTGATGACAGGGTTCTTGGAGCATTGAGATGAAAAGGGGCATGGAGCATTGTGATTACAGGGGTCATGGAGCATTGTGATGACAAGGGCATGGAGCATTGAGATGAGAAGGCCATGGAACCTTCTGATGACTTGCGTCATGGAGCATTGTTATGACAAGGGCATGGAGAATTTTGATTACATGTTTCTTGGAGCATTGTGATTACAAGGGTCATGGAGCCTTGTGATGACAAGGCCGTGGAACATTGTGATGGCAGTAGTCGTGGTGCATTGTTATGACAGAGGTAAAGGAGCATTGTGATGAGAAGGGCATTGAGCATTGGTTTGAAATATTTCATATTTTATTGTGATGAGAGTGGACTGGAGCATTGTGATGACAAGGGCAGGGAAAACTGTGATACATGGGTCATGGAGGATTGTAATGACAAGTTCATGGAGCAATGTGATGAGAGGGTACATGGAGCATTGTGATGACAATGCCATGGAGCACTGTGAGGAAAATGCCATGGAGCATTCTGATGACATGCCTCATGGAGCTTTTTGATGACAAGGGCATGGAGCATTGTGATTACAGGTGTCTTGGAGCATTGTGATGAAAAGGGCATGGATCATTGTGATGAAAAAGGCATGGAGCCTTGTCATGACAGTTTTCAAGGAGCATACTGACGACAAGTGTCAGGGAGCATTGTGAAGACAAGTGTATTGAGCATTGTGATGAAAAAGATCAGGGAGCATTTGGATCAGAAGACCAAGGATAATTGTGATGATGATCGTCATGGGGTGTTGTGATGATAAAAGTTATGGAACATTGTGATCACAAGGGTTTGGAGCATTATGCTGACAGAGGTCATGGAGAGTTTTGATTTCATTGTAATGACAATAGCCTGAAGCATTATGATGATGGGCGTGGTGCATTGTGATGACAGGGTTCATGGAGCATTGAGATGAAAAGGGGCATGGAGCATTGTGATTACAGGGGTCTTGTAGCATTGTGATGACAAGCGCATAGAGCATTGTAATGACAAGATCATGTAGAATTTTGCAGACAAATGCATGGAGCACTGTGATGACAGGTGTCATGGAGCACTGTGATGACATGTGTCACGGAGCATTGTGAATACAGGGGTCATGGATCATTGTGATGACAAGGGTCATGGAGCATTGGGCGGAAAATGTTCATGGAGTATTGTGATGACAGTGGTCATGGAGCATTGTGATGACAGAGGTCATGGAGAATTTTGATTTCATTGTGCTGACAATAGCCGGAAGCTTTATGATGATGGGCATGATGCATTGTGATGACAGGGTTCATGGAGCATTGAGATGAAAAGGGGCATGGAGCATTTTGATTACAGGGATCTTGGAGCATTGTGATGACAAGGGCATGGAGCTTTGTGATTACAGGTGTCATGGAGCATTGTGATGACAAGTGTCATTGAGCCTTGTGATGACAAGTCCGTGGAACATTGTGATGGCAGGGGTCAAGGAGCATTGTTATGACAGGTGTAATGGAGCACTGTGATGAGAAGGGCATGGAGCATTGTGATTACAAGTTTTATGGAGCATTGCGATGCCAAATTTGTTGACCTTTGGGATAAAAATCGCGTGGCACATTGTGATGACAAGGGTCATGGAGCATTTTTCTGAAAAGGCATGGAGCACTGTGATGACAAGTGTCACAGAGCATTGTGATGAAAAGTTCATGAATCATTGTGGTTAAAAAGGTCACAAAGCTTTGTGATGACGCGGGAATGGACCATTGTTATGTCAAATGTTATGAAACATTGTGATGACTGGAGTCAAGGAGCATTGTGATGACAGGGTCATGGAGCATTGTGATGACAAGGGCATGGAGCATTGTGCTGAGAAAGGTGTAGATCACTGTGATGACAAGGGTCAAAGAGCATTGTGATGAAAAGTTCATGGAGCATTGTGGTTAAAAAGGTCACAGAGACTGTTGATGATGAGGGAATGGACCATTGTGATGACAAAGGTCATGAATCATTGTGATGAGTGGAGTCACGGAGCATGGTGATGACAGGGGTCATGGAGCATTGTGATAACAAGGGCATGGAGCATTGTGATGACAAGGGCATGGAGCATTGTGATGACAAGGGCATGGAGCATTGGTCTAATATGTTTCATGGATTATTGCGATGACATTTGGTATGGCACATTGTAATGACAAGGGCATGGAGCACTGTGATGACCAGGTCATGCATTATTGTGAAGAGAAGTGTCAGGGAGCATTGTGATGACATATGTAATGGCCCATTGTGATGAAAATGGCATGGAGCATTGTGATGCCAAGTTTCATGGAAGATTCTGATGACAAAGGTAATGGAGCATTGTGATGACAATGGCTTGGAGCATTGTGATGAGAAGGGTCAGGGAGCATTGTGCTGACAAGTGCATGGAGAATTGTGATGACAAGGGTCATGGAGCATTCTGATGACAAGCTTGTGGAGTATTTTGATGACAAAGGCATGGAGCATTGTGATGAAAACGGCATGGGGCAATGTGATGAAAAAGGCATGTAGCCTTTTCGTGGCAGGGTTCAAGGAGCATTCTGACGACAAGTGTCAGGGAGCATTGTGATGACAAGTGTATTGAGAATTGTGATGACAAAGTTCATGGAGCATGGTGATGAGAAGGCCATGGATAATAGTGATGATGATCGTCATGGGTTGTTGTGATTATAAGTGTTATGGAACATTGTGATCACAAGGTTTTGGAGCATTATGATGACAGAGGTCATGGAGAATTTTGATTTCATTGTGATGACAATAGCCAGAAGCATTATGATGATGGGCATGGTGCATTGTGATGACAGAGTTCATGGAGCATTGAGATGAAAAGGGGCATGGAGCACTGTGATTACAGGGGTCTTGGAGCATTGTGATGACAAGTGCATAGAGCATTGTAATGACAAGGTCATGTAGAATTTTCCTGACAAAGTCATGGAGCATTGTGATGACAGGTGTCATGGAGAAATGTGATGACAAGTGTCACGGAGCATTGTGAAAACAGGGGTCATGAAGCATTTGGATGACAAGTGCATGGATCATTGTGATGACAAGTGTCATGGAGCATTGGGCTGAAAATGTTCATGGAGTGTTGTGATGACAGGGGTCATGGAGCATTGTGATGACAGAGGTCATGGATAATTTTTATTTCATTGTGATGACAATAGCCTGAATCATTATGATGATC
Source organism: Mesoplodon mirus (assembly GCF_964341445.2). Taxonomy (NCBI): domain Eukaryota; kingdom Metazoa; phylum Chordata; class Mammalia; order Artiodactyla; family Ziphiidae; genus Mesoplodon; species Mesoplodon mirus. Next base: position 23,211 of record NW_028295008.1, read on the forward strand.
AGCATGATGCATTGTGATGACAGGGTTCATGGAGCATTGAGATGAAAAGGGGCATGGAGCACTGTGTTTACAGGGGATTTGGAGCATTGTGATGACAAGGGCATGGAGCATTTTGATGAGAAGGCCAAGGAACAATCTGATGACATGTGTCATGGAGCTTGGTGATGACAACGTCATGGAGCGTTGTGATTAAAGGGGTCTTGGAGCATTGTGATGAAAAATGTCATGGAGCCTTGTGATGACAAGGCCGTGGAACATTGTGATGGCAGGGGTCATGGAGCATTGTTATGACAGGGGTAATGGAGCATTGTGATGAGAAGGACATGCAGCATTGTGATTACAATTTTTATGGAGCATTGTGATGACAAATTTTTGGACCGTTGGGATGAAAAGCGCGTGGCACATTGTGATGACAATGGTCATGGAGCATTTTACTGACAAAGGCATGGAGCATTGTGATGACAAAGGTCACGGAGCATTGTGATGAAATGTTCATGGAGCATTGTGGATACAAAGGTAACAGAGCCTTGTGATGACGCGGGCATGGAACATTGTGATGACAAATATTATGAAGCATTGTGATGACTGGAGTCACAGAGCATTGTGATGACAGGTGTCATGGAGCATTGTGATGACAAGGTCCTGGAGCATTGTGATGAGATGAACAAGGAGACTTGTGATGACAAGTCTCATGGAGCATTCTGAGGAAAAGGGGCATGGGGCATTGTGATTACAGGGGTCTTGGAGCATTGTGATGACAAGGGCATGGAGCATTGTGAGGAGAAGGCCTTGGAGCATTCTAATGACATACGTCATGCAGCATTGTGCTGAGAAAGGCATAGAGCATTGTGATGACGGGATAAAGAGCATTGTGAAGAAAAGTTCATGGAGCATTGTGGTTAAAAAGGTCACAGAGACTGTTGATGATGAGGGCATGGACCACTGTGATGACAAACGTCATGAAGAATTGTGATGACTGGAGTCACGGAGCATTGTGTTGACAGGGGTCATGGAGCATTGTGATAAGAAGGGCATGGAGCATTTTGATGACAGAGGAATGGAGCATTGGTCTGACAAGTTTCATAGATTATTGTGATGACAGTGGACATGGTGCATTGTGATGACAAGGGCATGGAGCATTTTGATGACAAGAGTCCCGGATCATTGTGTTGTCAGGTGTTATGGGTGGTTGTGATGTCAGTGGTCATGGAGCATTGTGATGATATTGGTCATGGAGCATTGTGATGAGAAGGTCATGGTGCATTGGGCTGAAAATATTAATGGATTATTGTAATGACAGGGGTCATGGAGCATTGTGATGACAAGGGAATAGAGCATGGTGATGACAATGTCCTGGAGCATTGTTATGAGATGACCATGGAGACTTGTGATGACAAGTCTCATGGAGCATTCTAATGAAAAGGGGCATGGAGCATTGTGATTACAGTGGACTTGGAGCATTGTGATGACAAGGGCATGGAGCATTTTTAGGAGAAGGCCATGGAGAATTCTGATGACATGCATCATGGAGCTTTGTGCTGACAAGGCCATGGAGCATTGTGATTATAGGGGTCTTGGAGCATTGTGATGAAAAGGCATGGATCATTGTAATGTAAAAGGCATGGAGCCTTTTCATCACAGGGTTCAAGGAGTATACTGACGACAGGTGTCAGGGAGTATTGTGATGACATATGTAATGGCCCATTGTGATGACAATGGCATGGAGCATTGTGATGCCAATTGTCATGGAGGATTGTGATGACAAAGTAATGGAGCATTGTGATGACAATGGCTTCGAGCATTGTGATGACAAGGGTCAGGGAGAATTTTGCTGATAGGTGCAGGGAGAATTGTGATGAAAACGGTCATGAAGTTTTCTGATGACAAGCTTGTGGAGTATTTTGATGACAATGGCATGGAACATTGTGAGGAAAAAGGCATGTGGCATTGTGATGATAAGTGTATTGAGAATTGTGATGACAAATGTCATGGAGCATTGTGATGAATAGGGCATGGAGTATTGTGATGACAGGCATCATGGAGCGTTGTGATGACAAGTGTTATGAAACATTGTGATCACAAGGGTTTGGAGCATTGTGATGACAGAGGTCATGGATCATTTTGATTTCAAGGGGCATGGATCATTGTGATGACACGGGCATGAAGCAATGTGATCCGAAGGTTCATGGAGGACTGTGATGACAATGGTAATGGAGTATTGTGATGAAAAGCGAATAGAGCATTGCAATGACAAGGTCAGGTAGCATTTTGCCAACAAAGGCATGGAGCATTGTGATGACAGGTTTCCTGTAGCAATGTGATGACAAACGTCACGCAGCATTGTGAATACAGGGGTCATGGAGCATTGGGATTACAAGGTCATGGATCTTTGTGATGACAAGTTTCATGGAGCATTGGGCTGAAAATGTTCATGGAGTATTGTGATGACAGGGATCATGGAGCATTTTGATGACAAGTTCCTGGAGCACTTTGATGAGAAGACAAAGGAGACTTGTGATGACAAGTCTCATGGAGCATTCTGATGAAAAGGGACATGTAGCATTGTGATTACAGGGGTCTTGGAGCATTGTGATGACAAGGGCATGGAGCATTGTGAGGAGAAGGCCATGGAACATTCTGATGACATGCGTCATTGAGCTTTGTGATGACAAGGACATGGAGCATTGTGATTACAGGGGTCTTGGAGCATTGTGATTAAAAGGGCATGGATCATTGTGATGAAAAAGGCATGGAGACGTGTCATGACAGGGTTAATGGAGAATACAGACAACAAGTTTCAGGGAGCATTGTGATGACAAGTGTATTGAGCATTGTGATAACAAAGGTCATGGAGCATTGTGATGAGGAGACCATGGATAATTGTGATGATGAGCGTCATTGGGTTTTGTGATGATAAGTGTCATGGAACATTGTGATCACAAGGCATTGGAGCATTGTGATGACAGAGTTCATGGAGCATATAGATTTCATTGTGATGACAATAAGCTGAAGCATTATCATGATGGGCCTGATGCATTGTGATGACAGTGTTCATGGAGCATTGAGATGAAAAGTGGCATGGAGCATTGTGATTACAGGGTTCTTGGAGCACTGTGATGTAAAGGGCATGGAGCATTTTAATGAGAAGGACATGGAACATTCTAATGGCATGTGTCATGGAGCTTTGTGATGACAAGGGCATGGAGCATTGTGATTACAGGGGTCTTGGAGCATTGTGATGACAAGTGTCATGGAGCCTTGTGATGACAAGGCCGTGGAATATTGTGATGGCAGGTGTCATGGAACATTGTTATGATAGGGATAATGGAGCATTGTGATGAGAAGGACATGGAGCATTGTGAATACAAGGTTTATGGAGCATTACCATGACAAATTTGTGGACCGTTGTGATGAAAAGCGCGTAGCATATTGTGATGACAAGGGTCATGGAGCATTTTTCTGACAAAGGCATGGAGCATTTTGATGACAATGGTCACGAAGCATTGTGATGAAAAGTTCATGGAGCATTGTGGTTATAAAGGTCACAGAGCCTTGTGATAACGCGGTCATGGACCATTGTGATGACAAATGTTATGAAGCATTGTGATGACTGGAGACATGGAGCATTGTGATGACAGTGGACATGGAGCATTATGATGACAAGGGCATAGAGCATTTTGGTGACAGGGGCATGGAGCATTGGTCTGACAAGTTTCATAGATTATTGTGATGAGAGTGGGCATGGAGCATTGTGAAGATATTGGCCATGGAGTATTGTGATGTGTAGGTCATGGAGCATTGGGCTGAATATGTTAATGGATTATTGTGATGACAGGTGTCATGGAGCATTGTGGTGACAAGGGAATGGAGAATGGTGATGACAATGTCCTGGATCTTTGTGATGAGATGACCATGGAGACTTGTGATGAGAAGTCTCACGGAGCATTCTGATGAAAAGGGGCATGGAGCATTGTGATTACAGGGGTCTTGGAGCATTTTGATGACTAGGGCATGGAGCATTGTGATGAGAAGTCCATGGGGCATTCTGATGACATGCTTCATGGAGTTTTGTGATGACAAGCACATGGAGCATTGTGATGACAGTGATCTTGGAGCATTGTGATGAAAAGGGCATGGATTATTGTGATGAAAAAGGCATGGAGCCTTGCCATGACAGGGTTCAAGGAGCATACAGACAAAAAGTGTCATGGAGCATAATGATGACAAGTGTATTGAGCATTGTGATGACAAAGGTCATGGAGCATTGTGATGAGAAGGTCATGGAGCATTCTGATGACTTGTGTCATGGTGCTTAGTGATGACAAGGGCATGGAGCAATGTGATGCCAAGGGTCATGGATATTTGTGATGACAAAGGTCATGGAACATTTTGATGACAAGGGCATTGTGCATTGTAATGAGAAGTGCAGGGAGCATTGTGATGACATGGTCACGGAGAAATTTTATGAAAAGTGTCAAGGAAAATTTTGATGACAGGGGTTATGGAACATTGTGATGTCATGGGTCATCGAACATTGTGATGATAAGTGCATGTAGCATTGTGATGACAGGAGTCATGGAACATTGTCATGACAGAGGTGAGGGAGTATTGTGTCGAATAGTGAAGTAACATTGTGATATCAGTGGTGAGAAAGCATTTTGATGAGAAGTGCATGGAGCATTGTGATGACAAGGTTTATGGAGCACTGTGATCACAAGTTTGTGGAGCACTGTGATGACAAGCGCATGGTGCATTGTGATGACATGTGTCATGGAGCATTGTGCTGACAAGCACATGGAGCATTGTGAGGACAAGGGTCATGGAGCATTGTGCTGAGAAAGGCATAGAGCATTGTGATGACAAGGGTCAAAGAGAATTGTGATGAAAAGTTCATGGAGCATTGTGGTTAAAAAGGTCACAGAGACTGTTGATGATGAGGGCATGGACCATTGTGATGACAAAGGTCATGAAGCATTGTGTTGACTGGAGTCACGGAGCACTGTGATGACAGGGGTCATGGAGCATTGCGATGAAAAGGGGCATGGAGCATTGTGATGACAAGGGCATGTATCATTGGTCTCATAATTTTCATGGATTATTGCGATGACTGATGGAATGGTGCATTGGGGTGACAAGGGCATGGAGCATTGTGATAAAGAGGTCATGCTGTATTTTGAAGACTGGTGTCATGGAGCATTGTGATGACAGGGTTCATGCAGCATTGTGATGACTAGGGAATGGAGCATACTGATGACAAAAGTCCCGGATCATTGTGTCATCAGGTGTCATGGAGTGTTGTGATGACAGTTGTCATGGTGCATTGTGATGATATTCGTCATGGAGCATTGTGATGAGAAGGTTATGGAGCATTGTGCTGATAATATTCATGGAATATTGTGATGACAATGGTCATGGAGCATTGTGATGACAAGGTAATGGAGCATGGTGATGACAAGGTCATGTAGCATCGTGATGAGAAGTCCTTGGAGGCTTGTGATGACAAGTTTCATGGAGCATTCTGATGAAAAGTGGCATGGATCATTGTGATTACAGTGGTCTTGGAGCACTGTGATGACAAGGACATGGAGCATTGTCAGAGTTGGCCATGCAGCATTCTGATGACATGGGTCATGGAGCTTTGTGATGACAAGGGCTTGGAGCACTGTGATTACAGGTGTCTTGGAGCATTGTAATGAAAAGGGCACGGATCATTGTGATGAAAATGTCATCTAGACTTGTCATGACAGGGTTAATGGAGCATACTGAAGACAAGGGTCAGGGAGCATTGTGAGGACAAGTGTATTGAGCATTGTGATGAAAAAAGTCATGGAGCATTGTGATGAGAAGACCATAGATAATTGTCATGATGAGCGTCATGGTGTGTTGTGATGATAAGTGTTATGGCACATTGTGATCACAAGGTTTTGGAGCATTATGATGACAGAGGTCCTGGAGAATATTGATTTCATTGTGATGACAATAGCCTGAAGCATTTTGATGATGGGCATGGTGCATTGTGATGACAGGGATCATGGAGCATTGAGATGAAAAGGGGCATGGAACACTGTGTTTACAGTGGTCGTGGAGCATTGTGATGACAAGGGCATGGAGCATTGGTCTAATAAGTTTCATGGATTATTGCGATGAGAGTTGGAATGGCGCATTGTGATGACAAGTGCATGGAGCATTGTGATGACCAGGTCATGCAGTATTGTGAAGACAGGTGTCAGGGAGCATTGTGATGGAATATGTAATGGCCCAATTTGATGACGATGGCATGGAGCATTGTGATGCCAAGTGTCATGGAGGATTCTGATGACAAAGTTAATAGAGCATTGTGATGACAATGGCTTGGAGCACTGCGATGACAAGGGTCAAGGAGCATTGTGATGACAAGGGAATGGAGCATGGTGATGACAAGGTCCTGGAGCATTGTGATGAGATGACGATGGAGACTTGTGATGACAACTCTCATGGAACATTCTGAGGAAAAGGGGCAAGGAGCTTTGTGATTACAGGGGTCTTGGAGCACTGTGATGACAAGGGCATGGGGCATTGTGAGGAGAAGGCCATGGAACATTCTGATGGCATGCGTCATGGAGCTTTGTGATGACAAGGGCATGGAGCATTGTGATTACAGTGGTCTTGGAGCATTGTGATGACAAGTGTCATGTAGCCTTTTGATGACAAGGCCGTGGAACATTGTGATGACAGCAGTCATGGAGCATAGTTATGACAGAAGTAATGGAGCATTGTAATCAGAATGGCATTGAGCATTGGTCTGAAATATTTCATGGATTATTGTGATGAGAGTGGGCATGGAGCACTGTGATGACAAGGGCACGGTACACTGTGATACATGGGTCATGGTGGATTGTAATGACCGGGGCATGGAGCATTGTGATGAGAAGGGCATCGAGCATTGTGATGACAAGTGTCATGGAGCTTTGTTATGACAAGGGCATGGAGCAATGTGATGAGAGGGTTCATGAAGCATTGTGATGACAATGACATGGAGCATTGTGATGCCAAGGGTCATGGAGCTTTGTGATGTCAAATGTCATGGAGCATTTTGATGACAAGGGTGTGGTGCATTGTGATGAGAAGGGCAGGGAGTATTTTGATGACAGGGTCATGCAGCAATTTGATGAAAAGTTTCATGGAACATTTTGATGACAGGGGTTATACAACATTGTGATGCCAGTGATCATGGAGCTTTGGGATGAAAAGGGTCATGGAGCATTTTGATGACAGGGGTTATGGAACAGTGTGATGACTGGAGTCACGGAGCATTGTGATGACAGGGGTCATGGAGCATTGTGATAACAAGGGCATGGAGCATTGTGATGACAGGGGAATGGAGCTTTGGTCTGACATGTTTCATAGATTATTGTGATGACAGTGGACATGGTGCACTGTGATGACAAAGGCATGGAGCATTTTGATGACAAGAGTCCCGGATCATTGTGTTGTCAGGTGTTATGGGTGGTTGTGATGACAGTGGTCATGGAGCATTGTGATGATATTGGTCATGGAGCATTGTGATGAGAAGGCCATGGAACCTTCTGATACATGCGTCATGGAGCTTTGTTATTACAAGGGCATGGAGAATTTTGATTACAAGTTTCTTGGAGCATTGTGATGACAAGGGTCATGGAGCCTTGTGATGACAAGGCCGTGGAACATTGTGATGGCAGTGGTCATGGTGCATTGTTATGACAGATGTAATGGAGCATAGTGATGAGAAGGGCATTGAGCATTGTTTTGAAATATTTCATAGATTATTGTGATGAGAGTGGGCTGGAGCCTTGTGATGACAAGTGCACGGAACAATGTGATACATGGGTCATGTAGGATTGTAATGACAAGGGCATGGAGCAATGTGATGAGAGGGTACATGGAGCATTGTGATGACAATGCCATGGAGCACTGTGAGGAAAATGCCATGGAGCATTCTGATGACATGCCTCATGGAGCTTTTTGATGACAAGGGCATGGAGCATTGTGATTAAAGGGGTCTTGGAGCATTGTGATGAAAAGGGCATGGATCATTGTGATGAAAAAGGCATGGAGCCTTGTCATGACAGGGTTCAAGGAGCATACTGACGACATGTGTCAGGGAGCATTGTGAAGACAAGTGTATTGAGCATTGTGATGACAAAGATCAGGGAGCATTGTGATCAGAAGACCAAGGATAATTGTGATGATGATCGTCATGGGGTGTTGTGATGATAAAAGTTATGGAACATTGTGATCACAAGGTTTTGGAGAATTATGATGACAGAGGTCATGGAGACGTTTGATTTCATTTTAATAACAATAACCTGAAGCATTATGATGATGGGCATGGTGCATTGTGATGACAGGGTTCATGGGTCATTGAGATGAAAAGGGGCATGGAGCATTGTGATTACAGAGGTCTTGTAGCATTGTGATGACAAGCGCATAGAGCATTGTATAGACAAGATCATGGAGAATTCTGCAGACAAAGGCATGGAGCACTGTGATGACAGGTGTCATGGAGCACTGTGATGACATGTGTCACGGAGCACTGTGAATACAGGGGTCATGGATCATTGTGATGTCAAGGGTCATGGAGCATTGGGCTGAAAATGTTCATGGAGTATTGTGATGACAGGGGTCATGGAGCATTGTGATGACAGAGGTCATGGAGAATTTTGATTTCATTGTGCTGACAATAGCCGAAAGCATTACGACGATGGGCATGATGCATTGTGATGACAGGGTTCATGGAGCATTGAGATGAAAAGGCGCATGGAGCATTTTGATTACAGGGGTCTTGGAGCATTGTGATGACAAGGGCATGGAACATTTGGATGAGAAGGACATGGAACATTCTGATGACATGTGTCATGGTGCTTTGTAATGACAAGGGCATGGAGCATTGTGATTACAGGGGTCTTGGAGCATTGTGATGACAAGGGTCATGGAGCTTTTTGATGACAAGGCCGTTGAACATTGTGATGGCAGGGGTCAAGGAGCATTGTTATGACAGGTGTAATGGAGCATTGTGATTTGAAGGGCATGGAGCATTGTGATTACAAGTTTTATGGAGCATTGTGATGACAAATCTGTGGAACATTGGGATAAAAATCGCTTGGCACATTGTGATGACAAGTGTCATGGAGAATTTTTCTGACAAAGGCATGGAGCACAGTGATGACAAGGGTCACGGAGCATTGTGATGAAAAGTTCATGAAGCATTGAGGTTAAAAATGTCACAAAGCCTTGTGATGACACGGACATGGACCACTGTGATGACAAATGTTATGAAGCATTGTGATGACTGGAGTCACGGAGCATTGTGATGGCAGGGTCATGGAGTATTGTGATGACAAGGGCATGGAGCATTGTGCTGAGAAAGGCGTAGATCATTGTGATGACAAGGGTCAAAGAGCATTGTGATGAAAAGTTCATGGAGCATTGTGGTTCAAAAGGTCACAGAGACTGTTGATGATGAGGTAATGGACCATTGTGATGACAAAGGTCATGAAGCATTGTGATGACTGGATTCACGGTGCATGGTGATGACAGGGGTCATGGAGCATTGTGATAATAAGGGCATGGAGCATTGTCATGACAAGGGCGTGGAGCATTGGTCTAATATGTTTCATGGATTATTGCGATGACATTTGGAATGGCGCATTGTGATGACAAGGGCATGGAGCATTGTGATGACCAGCTCATGCAATATTGTGAAGAGAAGTGTCAGGGAGCATTGTGATGACCTATGTAATGGCCCATTGTGATGAAAATGGCATGAAGCATTGTGATGCCAAGTTTCATGAAAGATTCTGATGACAAAGGTAATGGAGCATTGTTATGACAATGGCTTGGAGCATTGTGATGACAAGGGTCAGGGAGCATTGTGCTGACAAGTGCATGGAGAATTGTGATGACAAGGGTCATGGGGCTTTCTGATGACAAGCTTGTGGAGTATTTTGATGACAATGGCATGGAGCATTGTTATGAAAACGGCATGGGGCAATGTGATGAAAAAAGCATGCAGCCTTTTCGTGACAGGGTTCAAGGAGCATTCCGACGACAGGTGTCAGAGAGCATTGTGATGACAAGTGTATTGAGAATTGTGATGACAAAAGTCATGGAGCATGGTGATGAGAAGGCCATGGATAATTGTGATGATGATCGTCATGGGGTGTTGTGATTATAAGTGTTATGGATCATTGTGATCACAAGGCTTTGGAGCACTACGATGACAGAGGTCACGGAGAATTTTGATTTCATTGTGATGACAATAGCCAGAAGCATTATGATGATGGGCATGGTGCATTGTGATGACAGAGTTCATGGAGCATTGAGATGAAAAGGGGCATGTAGCATTGTGATTACAGATGTCTTGGAGCATTGTGGTGACAAACGCATAGAGCATTGTAATGACAAAGTCATGTAGAATTTTCCTGACAAAGGCATGGAGCATTGTGATGACAGGTGTCATGGAGAACTGTGACACAACTGTCACGGAGCACTTTGAATACAGAGGTCATGGATCATTAGGATGACAAGTGCATGGATCATTGTGATGACAAGTCTCATGGAGCATTGGGCTGAAAATATTCATGGAGTATTGTGATGACAGGGGTCATGGAGCATTTTGATTACAGGGGTCTTGGAGCACTGTGATGACAAGAGACCCGGATCATTTTGTTGTCACGTGTCATGGAGTGTTGTGATGACAGGGTTCATGGAGCATTGAGATGAATAGGGGCATTGAGCACTGTGTTTACAGGGGTTTTGGAGCATTTTGATGACAAGGGCAAGGAGCATTTTGATGAGACGGCCATGGAACATTCTCATGACATGTGTCATGGAGCTTTGTGATGACAACGGCATGGAGCATTGTGATTAAAGGGGTCTTGGAGCATTGTGATGACAAGTGTCATGGAGCTTTGTGATGACAAGGCCGTGGAACATTGTGATGGCAGGGGTCATGGAGCATTGTTATGACAGGGGTAATGGAGCATTGTGATGAGAACGGTATGGAGCATTGTGATTAAAATTTTTATGGAGCATTGTGATGACAAATTTTTGGACCGTTGGGATGAAAAGCGCCTGGCACATTGTGATGACAATGGTCATGGAGCATTTTAATGACAAAGGCATGGAGCATTGTGATGACAAGGGTCACGGGGCATTGTGATGAAATGTTCATGGAGCATTGTGGATACAAAGGTAACAGAGCCTTGTGATGACGTGGGCATGGACCATGGTAATGACAATTATTATAAAGCACTGTGATGACTGGAGTCACAGAGCATTGTGATGACAAGTGTCATGGAGTATTGTGATGACAAGGTCCTGGAGCATTGTGATGAGATGACCATGGAGACTTGTGATGACAAGTCTCATGGAGCTTTCTGAAGAAAAGGGGCATGGAGCATTGTGATTACAAGGTTCTTGGAGCATTGTGATGACAAGGGCATGGAGCACTGTGAGAAGGCCATGGAGTATTCTGATGACCTGCGTCATACAGCACTGTGCTGAGAAAGGCATAGAGAACTGTGATGACAGGGGATAAAGAGCATTGTGAAGAAAAGTTCATGGAGCATTGTGTTTAAAAAGGTCACAGAGACTCTTGATGATGAGGGCATGGGCCATTCTGATGACAAACATCATGAAGCATTGTGATGACTGGAGTCACGGAGCATTGTGATGACAGGGGTCATGGAGCATTGTGATAACAAGGGCATGGAGCATTGTGATGACAAGTGCATGGAGCATGGTGATGACCATGTGATGCAGTATTGTGAAGACAGCTGTCAGGGAGCATTGTGATGACATATATAATGGCCCATTGTGATGACAATGGCATTGAGCATTGTGATGCCAAGTGTCATGGAGGATTCAGAAGACAAATGTAATGGAGCATTGTGATGACAATGGCTTGGAGCATTGTGATGACAAGGGTCAGGGAGCATTGTGCTGACAAGTGCATGGAGAATTGTGATGACAAGGGTCATGGTGCATTCTGATGACAAGCTTGTGGAGTATTTTGATGACAATGGCATGGAGCATTGTGATGAAAACGGCATGGGGCATTGTGATGAAAATGGCATGGAGAGTTTTCGTGACAGGGTTCAAGGAGCATTCTGACGACAAATGTCAGGGAGCATTGTGATGACAATGTATTGAGAATTGTGATGACAAAGGTCATGGAGCATTGTGATGAAAAGGACATGGAGTATTGTGATGACAGGCATCATGGAGCGTTGTGATGACAAATGCTATGGAACATTGTGATCACAAGGGTTTGGAGCATTGTGATGACAGAGGTCATGGATCATTTTCATTTCAAGGAGCATGGAACATTGTGATGACAAGGGCATGAAGCAATGTGATCCCAATGTTCATGGAGAATTGTGATGATAATGGTAATGGAGTATTGTGATGACAAGCTCATAGCGCATTGTAATGACAAGGTCATGTAGCATTCTGCTGACAAAGGCATGAAGCATTGTGATGCCAGGTGTCATGGAGCACTGTGATGACAAGCGTCACAGAGCATTGTGAATACAGGGGTCATGGAGAATTGGGATGACAAGGGCATGAATCACTGTGATGCCAAGGGTCATGGAGCATTGGGCTGAAAATGTTCATGGAGTATTGTGATGACAGGGGTCATGGTGCATTGTGATGACTAGGGAATGGAGCATTGTAATGACAAGAGTCCCTGATCATTGTGTTTTCGGGTTTCATGGAGTGTTGTGATGACAGTGGTCATGGAGCATTGTGATGATATTTGTCATGGAGCATTGTGATGAGAAGGTCATGGAGTATTTGGCTGAAAATATTCATGGAGTATTGTGATGACAGTGGTCATGGTACACTGTGGTGACAAGGGAATGGATCATGGTGATGACAGTGGTCATGGAACATTTTGATTACAGGGTTGAGGGAGGATTGTGATGACTAGTGAGGGAACATGGTTATATCTCAGGTGAGAGAGCATTTGGATGAGAAGAGCATGGAGCATTGTGATTACAAGATTTATGGAGCATAGCGATTACAAGGTTGTGGATCATTGTGATGGAAAGGCCGTGGCACGTTTTGATGACAAGGGTCATTGAGCATTTTTCTGACAAAGGCATGGAGCATTGTGATGACAAGTGTCACGGAGCACTGTGTTGAAATGTTCATGGAGCATTGTGGTTACAAAGGTCACAGAGACTTGTGATGACGCAGGCATGGACCGTTGTGATGACAAACGTTATGAAGCATTGTGATGACTGGAGTCACGGAGCATTGTGTTGACAGGGTTCATGGAGCATTGTGATGAAAAGGGCATGGAGCATTGTGATGACAAAGTCATGGAGTATTGTGAAGACAGGTGTCAGGGAGCATTTTGATGATATATGTCATGGTTCATTTCGATGACAATGGCATGGTGCATTGTGATGCCAAATGTAATGGAGGATTGTGATGACAAATATGATGGAGCATTGTGATGACTAGAGCTTGGAGCATTATGATGACAAGGGCCTTTGAGAATTTTCATGACAATGTCGTGAAGCATTGTGATGACAATGTCCTTTAGCATTGTGATGAGAAAACCATGGAGCCTTGTGATGACAGGTCTCATGGAGCATACTGATGAAAAGGGGCATGGAGCATTCTGATGACAGGGGTCTTGGAACATTGTGATGACAAGGGCATGGAGAATTGGTATAATAAGTTTCATGGATTATTGTGATGACAGTTGGAATGGCGCATTGTGATGACAGTCGTCATGGAGCATTGTGATGATACTGGTCATGGAGCATTGTGATGAGAAAGTAATGGAGCATTGGGTTGAAAATATTCATGGAGTATTGTGATGACAGGTGTCATCGAGCATTGTGATGACAAGGTCCTGGAGTATTGTGATGAGATGACGATGGAGACTTGTGATGACAAGTCTCATGGAGCATTCTGATGAAAAGGGGCATGGAGCATTGTGATTACAGGGGTCTTGGAGCATTGTGATGACAAGGGCATGGAGCATTGTGTGGAGAAAGCCATAGAACTTTCTGATGGCATGCGTCATGGAGATTTGTGATGACAAGGGCATGGAGCATTGTGATTACAGGGGTCTTGGAGCATTGTGATGACAAGAGTCATGGAGCCTTTTGATGACAAGGCCCTGGAACATTGTGATGGCAGGGGTCATAGAGCATTGTTATGACAGAGGTAATGGAGCATTGTGATGAGAAGGGCATTGAGCATTGGTCTGAAATGTTTCATGGATTATTGTGATGAGAGTGGGCATGGAGCATTGTGATGACAAAGGCACGGTACACTGTGATACATGGGTCATGGAGGATTGTAATGACAAGGGCATGGAGCATTGTGATGAGAATGGCAACGAGCACTGTGATGACAAGTGTCATGGAGCTTTGTGATGACAAAGGCATGGAGCAATGTGATGAGAGGGTTCATGGAGCATTGTGATGACAATGACATGGAGCATTGTGATGCCAAGGGTCATGGAGCTTTGTGATGACAAAGGTCATGGAGCATTTTGATGACAAGTGTGTGGTGCATTGTGATGAGAAAGGCAGGGAGCATTTTGATGACAGGGTCCTGCAGCAATTTGATGAAAAGTGTAATGGAACATTTTGATGACAGGGTTTATAGAACATTGTGATGCCAGGGATCATGGAGCTTTGGGATGAAAAGGGTCATGGAGCATTTTGATGACAGGGGTTATGGAACATTGTGATGTCAGGGGTCAAGGAACATTGTGCTGATAAGGGGATGTAGCATTGTGATGACAGGTGTCATGGAACATTGTGATAACAGGGGTGAGGGAGGATTGTGATGACTAGTGATGGAACAGTGTGATATCTCATGTGAGAGAGCATTTGGATGAGAAGTGCATGGAGCATTGTGATTACAAGGTTTATGGAGCATAGCGATGACAAGGTTGTGGATCATTGTGATGAAAAGCGCATGGCACATTGTGATGACAAGGGTCATGGAGCATTGTTCTTACAAAGGCATGGAGTATTGTGATGACAAGGGTCACGGGGCATTGTGATGAAATGTTCATGGAGCATTGTGGTTACAAACGTCACAGAGCCTTGTGATGATGCGGGCATGGACCATTGTGATGACAAACGTTATGAAGCATAGTGATGACTGGAATCACGGAGCATTGTGATGACAGGGATCATGGAGCATTGTGATGACAAGGGCATGGAGCATTGTGATGACAGGGGCATGGAGCATGGGTCTGACATGTTTCATAGATTATTGTGATGACAGGGATCATGGAGCATTGTGAAGACAAGGGCATGGGGTATTGTGAAGACAGGTGTCAGGGAGCATTGTGATGACCTATGTCATGTTCCATTGCGATGACAATAGCATGGAGCATTGTGACGCCAATTTTAATGGAGGATGTGATGACAAATATAATGGAGCATTGTGATGACTAGGGCATGGAGCATTATGTTCACAAGGGCCATTGAGAATTTTCATGACAATGTCGTGAAGCATTGTGATGACAAGTCCTGGAGCATTGTGATGAGAAAACCATGGAGGCTTGTGATGACAAGTCTCAAGGAGCATACTGATGAAAAGGGGTCTGGAGCATTCTGATTACAGGGGACTTGGAACATTGTGATAACAAGGGCATGGAGCATTTTGATGACAAGGGCATGCAGTATTGTGAAGAGAGGTGTCAGGGAGCATTGTGATGACATAAGTAATGGCCCATTGTAATGACAATGGCATGGAGAATTGTGATGCCAAGTGTCATGGAGGATTCTGATGACAAAGGTAATGGAGCATTGTGATGACAAGGGCTTGGAGCATTGTGATGACAAGGGTCAGGGAGCATTGTGCTGACAAGTGCATGGAGAATTGTGATGACAAGGGTCATGGAGCATTCTGATGACAAGCTTGTGGAGTATTTTGATGACAATGGCATGGAGCATTGTGATGAAAACGGCATGGGGCATTGTGATGAAAATGGCATGGAGAGTTTTCGTGACAGGGTTCAAGGAGCATTCGACGACAAATGTCAGGGAGCATTGTGATGACAATGTATTGAGAATTGTGATGACAAAGGTCATGGAGCATTGTGATGAAAAGGACATGGAGTATTGTGATGACAGGCATCATGGAGCGTTGTGATGACAAATGCTGTGGAACATTGTGATCACAAGGGTTTGGAGCATTGTGATGACAGAGGTCATGGATCATTTTCATTTCAAGGAGCATGGAACATTGTGATAACAAGGGCATGAAGCAATGTGATCCCAATGTTCATGGAGAATTGTGATGATAATGGTAATGGAGTATTGTGATGACAAGCGCATAGCGCATTGTAATGACAAGGTCATGTAGCATTCTGCTGACAAAGGCATGAAGCATTGTGATGCCAGGTGTCATGGAGCACTGTGATGACAAGCGTCACGGAGCATTGTGAATACAGGGGTCATGGAGAATTGGGATGACAAGGGCATGAATCACTGTGATGCCAAGGGTCATGGAGCATTGGGCTGAAAATGTTCATGGAGTATTGTGATGACAGGGGTCATGGAGCATTGTGATGACTAGGGAATGGAGCATTGTAATGACAAGAGTCCCTGATCATTGTGTTTTCGGGTTTCATGGAGTGTTGTGATGACAGTGGTCATGGAGCATTGTGATGATATTTGTCATGGAGCATTGTGATGAGAAGGTCATGGAGTATTTGGCTGAAAATATTCATGGAGTATTGTGATGACAGTGGTCATGGAACACTGTGATGACAAGGGAATGGATCATGGTGATGACAGTGGTCATGGAACATTTTGATTACAGGGTTGAGGGAGGATTGTGATGACTAGTGAGGGAACATGGTTATATCTCAGGTGAGAGAGCATTTGGATGAGAAGAGCATGGAGCATTGTGATTACAAGATTTATGGAGCATAGCGATTACAAGGTTGTGGATCATTGTGATGGAAAGGCCGTGGCACGTTTTGATGACAAGGGTCATTGAGCATTTTTCTGACAAAGGCATGGAGCATTGTGATGACAAGTGTCACGGAGCACTGTGTTGAAATGTTCATGGAGCACTGTGGTTACAAAGGTCACAGAGACTTGTGATGACGCAGGCATGGACCGTTGTGATGACAAACGTTATGAAGCATTGTGATGACTGGAGTCACGGAGCATTGTGTTGACAGGGTTCATGGAGCATTGTGATGACAAGGGCATGGAGCACTGTGATGACAAAGTCATGGAGTATTGTGAAGACAGGTGTCAGGGAGCATTTTGATGATATATGTCATGGTTCATTTCGATGACAATGGCATGGTGCATTGTGATGCCAAATGTAATGGAGGATTGTGATGACAAATATGATGGAGCATTGTGATGACTAGAGCTTGGAGCATTATGATGACAAGGGCCTTTGAGAATTTTCATGACAATGTCGTGAAGCATTGTGATGACAATGTCCTTTAGCATTGTGATGAGAAAACCATGGAGCCTTGTGATGACAGGTCTCATGGAGCATACTGATGAAAAGGGGCATGGAGCATTCTGATGACAGGGGTCTTGGAACATTGTGATGACAAGGGCATGGAGAATTGGTATAATAAGTTTCATGGATTATTGTGATGACAGTTGGAATGGCGCATTGTGATGACAGTCGTCATGGAGCATTGTGATGATACTGGTCATGGAGCATTGTGATGAGAAAGTAATGGAGCATTGGGTTGAAAATATTCATGGAGTATTGTGATGACAGGTGTCATCGAGCATTGTGATGACAAGGTCCTGGAGTATTGTGATGAGATGACGATGGAGACTTGTGATGACAAGTCTCATGGAGCATTCTGATGAAAAGGGGCATGGAGCATTGTGATTACAGGGGTCTTGGAGCATTGTGATGACAAGGGCATGGAGCATTGTGTGGAGAAAGCCATAGAACTTCCTGATGGCATGCGTCATGGAGATTTGTGATGACAAGGGCATGGAGCATTGTGATTACAGGGGTCTTGGAGCATTGTGATGACAAGAGTCATGGAGCCTTTTGATGACAAGGCCCTGGAACATTGTGATGGCAGGGGTCATAGAGCATTGTTATGACAGAGGTAATGGAGCATTGTGATGAGAAGGGCATTGAGCATTGGTCTGAAATGTTTCATGGATTATTGTGATGAGAGTGGGCATGGAGCATTGTGATGACAAAGGCACGGTACACTGTGATACATGGGTCATGGAGGATTGTAATGACAAGGGCATGGAGCATTGTGATGAGAATGGCAACGAGCACTGTGATGACAAGTGTCATGGAGCTTTGTGATGACAAAGGCATGGAGCAATGTGATGAGAGGGTTCATGGAGCATTGTGATGACAATGACATGGAGCATTGTGATGCCAAGGGTCATGGAGCTTTGTGATGACAAAGGTCATGGAGCATTTTGATGACAAGTGTGTGGTGCATTGTGATGAGAAAGGCAGGGAGCATTTTGATGACAGGGTCCTGCAGCAATTTGATGAAAAGTGTAATGGAACATTTTGATGACAGGGGTTATAGAACATTGTGATGCCAGGGATCATGGAGCTTTGGGATGAAAAGGGTCATGGAGCATTTTGATGACAGGGGTTATGGAACATTGTGATGTCAGGGGTCAAGGAACATTGTGCTGATAAGGGGATGTAGCATTGTGATGACAGGTGTCATGGAACGTTGTGATAACAGGGGTGAGGGAGGATTGTGATGACTAGTGATGGAACAGTGTGATATCTCATGTGAGAGAGCATTTGGATGAGAAGTGCATGGAGCATTGTGATTACAAGGTTTATGGAGCATAGCGATGACAAGGTTGTGGATCATTGTGATGAAAAGCGCATGGCACATTGTGATGACATGGGTCATGGAGCATTGTTCTTACAAAGGCATGGAGTATTGTGATGACAAGGGTCACGGGGCATTGTGATGAAATGTTCATGGAGCATTGTGGTTACAAACGTCACAGAGCCTTGTGATGATGCGGGCATGGACCATTGTGATGACAAACGTTATGAAGCATAGTGATGACTGGAATCACGGAGTACTGTGATGACAGGGATCATGGAGCATTGTGATGACAAGGGCATGGAGCATTGTGATGACAGGGGCATGGATCATGGGTCTGACATGTTTCATAGATTATTGTGATGACAGGGATCATGGAGCATTGTGAAGACAACGGCATGGGGTATTGTGAAGACAGGTGTCAGGGAGCATTGTGATGACCTATGTCATGTTCCATTGCGATGACAATAGCATGGAGCATTGTGACGCCAATTTTAATGGAGGATGTGATGACAAATATAATGGAGCATTGTGATGACTAGGGCATGGAGCATTATGTTCACAAGGGCCATTGAGAATTTTCATGACAATGTCGTGAAGCATTGTGATGACAAGTCCTTGAGCATTGTGATGAGAAAACCATGGAGGCTTGTGATGACAAGTCTCAAGGAGCATACTGATGAAAAGGGGTCTGGAGCATTCTGATTACAGGGGACTTGGAACATTGTGATAACAAGGGCATGGAGCATTTTGATGACAAGGGCATGCAGTATTGTGAAGAGAGGTGTCAGGGAGCATTGTGATGACATAAGTAATGGCCCATTGTAATGACAATGGCATGGAGAATTGTGATGCCAAGTGTCATGGAGGATTCTGATGACAAAGGTAATGGAGCATTGTGATGACAAGGGCTTGGAGCATTGTGTTGACAGGTTTCAGGGAGCATTGTGCTGACAAGTGCATGGAGAATTGTGATGACAAGGGTCATGGAGCATTCTGATCACAAGCTTGTGGAGTATTTTGATGACAATTGCATGGAGCATTTTGATGAAAAATGCATGGAGCCTTTTTGTGACAGGGTTCAAGGAGCATTCTGACGACAATGTCACGGAGCATTGTGATGACAATTTTACTTAGAATTGTGATGACAAATTCATGGAGCATTGTTATAAAAAGTGCATGGAGTATGTGTGATGACAGGCATCATGGAGCTTTGTGATGACAAGTGTTATAAAACATAGTGATCACAAGAGTTTGGAGCATTGTGATGAGAGAGGTCATGGATCATTTTGATTTCAAGGAGCAGGGAGCACGGTGATGAGAAGGGCATGAAGCTATGTGATCCCAAGTTTCATGGAGGATTGTGATGACAATGGTAAAGGAGTAATGTGATGACAAGCGCATAGAGCATTGTGATGACAAGGGCATGGAGCATTGTGATGACAGGGGCATGGAGCATAGGTCTGACATGTTTCATAGATTATTGTGATGACAGTGGACATGCTGCATTGTGATGACAAGGACATGGAGCATTGTGAAGACAAGGGCATGGAGTATTATGAAGACAGGTGTCAGGGAGCATTGTGATGACCTATTTCATGGTCCATTGCGATGACAATAGCATGGAGCATTGTGATGCCAATTGTAATGGAGGATGTGATGACAAATATAATGGAGCATTGTGATGACTAGGGCATGGAGCATTATGTTGACAAGGGCCATTGAGAATTTTCATGACAGTGTCGTGAAGCATTGTGATGACAAGTCCTGGAGCATTGTGATGAGAAAACCATGGAGGCTTGTGATGACAAGTCTCAAGGAGCATACTGATGAAAAGGGGTCTGGAGAATTCTGATTACAGGGGACTTGGAACATTCTGATAACAAGGGCATGGAGCATTGTGATGACCAGGTCATGCAGTATTGTGAAGAGAGGTGTCAGGGAGCATTGTGATGACATAAGTAATGGCCCATTGTAATGACAATGGCATGGAGAATTGTGATGCCAAGTGTCATGGAGGATTCTGATGACAAAGGTAATGGAGCATTGTGATGACAAGGGCTTGGAGCATTGTGATGACAGGTTTCAGGGAGCATTGTGCTGACAAGTGCATGGAGAATTGTGATGACAAGGGTCATGGAGCATTCTGATCACAAGCTTGTGGAGTATTTTGATGACAATTGCATGGAGCATTTTGATGAAAAAGGCATGGAGCCTTTTTGTGACAGGGTTCAAGGAGCATTCTGACGACAATGTCACGGAGCATTGTGATGACAAGTGTACTGAGAATTGTGATGACAAATTCATGGAGCATTGTTATAAAAAGGGCATGGAGTATGTTTGATGACAGGCATCATGGAGCTTTGTGATGACAAGTGTTATAGAACATAGTGATCACAAGGGTTTGGAGCATTGTGATGAGAGAGGTCATGGATCATTTTGATTTCAAGGAGCAGGGAGCATTGTGATGACAAGCGCATAGAGCATTGTAATGACAAGGTCATGTAGCATTTTGCTGACAAAGGCATGGAGCATCGTGATAACATGTGTCATGGAGCACAGTGATGACAAGCGTCACGGAGCATTGTGAATAGAGGGGTCATGGAGCATTGGGATGACAAGGGCATGTATCATTGTGATGACAAGGGTCATGGAGCATTGGGTTGAAAAATTTCATGGAGTATTGTGATGACAGGGGTCATGGAGCATTGTGATTACAGGGGTCTTGGAGCATTGTGATGACAAGAGTTCCAGATCATTGTGTTGTCACGTGTCATGGAGTGTTGTGATGACAGTTGTCATGGAGCATTGTGATGATATTGGTCATGGAGCATTGTGATGAGAAGGTCATGGAGCATTGGGCTGAAAATGTTCATGGATTATTGGTATGACATGGGTCATGGAGCATTGTGATGACTAGGGAATGGAGCATGGTGATGACAAGGTCCTGGAGCATTGTGATGAGATGACCATGGAGACTTGTGATGAGAAATCTCATGGAGCATTCTGATGAAAAGGGGCATGGAACATTGTGATTACAGGGGTCTTGGAGCATTGTGATGACAAGGGTCATGGAGCCTTGTGATGACAAGGCCGTGGAACATTGTGATGGCAGGGGTCATGGAGCATTGTTACGACAGAAGTAATGGACCATTGTGATGAGAATGGCATTGACCATTAGTCTGAAATATTTCATGGATTATTGTGATGAGAGTGGGCATGGAGCATTGTGATTACAAGGGCATGGCACAGTGTGATACTTGGGTCATGGAGGATTGTAATGACAAGGGCATGGAGCATTGTGATGACAAGTGTGATGGAGCTTTGTGATGACAAGGGCATGGGGCAATGTGATGAGAGGTTTCATGGAGCACTGTGATGACAATGATATGGAGCATTGTGATGCCAATTGTCAAGGAGCTTTGTGATGACAAATGTCATGGAGCATTTTGATGTCAAGTGTGGGGTGCATTGTGATGAGAAGGGCAGGGAGCATTTTGATGACAGGGTCATGGAGTAATTTAATGAAAAGTGTAATGGAACATTTTGATGACAGGGGTTATAGAACATTGTGATGCCATGGGTCATGGAGCTTTGGGATGAAAAGGGTCATCGAACATTTTGATGACAGTGGTTATGGAACATTGTGATGTCAGGAGTCATGGAACATTGTGTTGATAAGGGGATGTAGCATTGTGATGACAGGGGTCATGGAACACTGTGATTACAGGGGTGAGGGAGGATTGTGATATCTAGTGATAGATCATTGTGATATCCCAGGTGCGAGAGCATTTGGATGAGAAGTGCATGGAGCATTGTGATTACAAGGTTAATGGAGCATAGCAATGACAAGGTTGTGGATCATTGTGATGAAAACCGCGTGGCACATTGTGATGACAAGGGTCATGGAGCATTGTTCTGACAAAGGCATGGATCATTGTGATGACAAGGGTCACGGAGCATTGTGATGAAAAGTTCATGGAGCATTGTGGTTACAAAGGACACAGAGCCTTGTGATGACGCGGGCATGGACCGTTGTGATGACAAACGTTATGAAGCATTGTGATAACTGGAGTCACGGAGCATTGTGATGACAGGGGTCATGGAGCACTGTGATAACAAGGTCATGGAGCATTGTGATGACAGGGGAATGGAGCATTGGTCTGACAAGTTTCATAGATTATTGTGATGACAGTGGACATGGTGCATTGTGATGACAAGGGCATGGGGCATTGAGATGAGAAGGTCAAGGAGTATTTTGAAGACAGGTGTCACAGAGCATTGTGATGAAATATGTCATGGTCCATTGCGATGACAATGGCAGGGAACACTGTGATGCCAAATGTAATGGAGGATTATGATGACAAATATAATGGAGCATTGTGATGACTAGGGCTTGGAGCATTATGATGACAAAACCATGGAGCCATGTGATGACAAGTCTCATGGAGCATACTGATGAAAAAGGGCATGGAGCATTGTGATTACAGTGGTCTTGGAACTTTGTGATGACAAGGGCATGGATCATTGTGAGGAGAAGACCAAGGAGCATTCTGATGGCATGCATCATTGAGATTTGTGATGACAATGGCATGGAGCATCGTGATTACATGGGTCTTGGAGCATTGTGATAAAAAGGGCATGGATCATTGTGATGAAAAAGGCATGGAGCCCTGTCATGACAGGGTAAAAGGAGCATACAGACAACAAGTGTCAGGGAGCATTTGGATGACAAGTGTATTGAGCATTGTGATGACAACGGTCATGGAGCATTGTGATGAGAAGACCATGGATAATTGTGATGACGAGCGTCATGGGGCATTGTGATGACAAGTGTTATGGAATATTGTGATCACAAGGGTTTGGAGCATTGTTATGACAGAGGTCATGGAGCATTTTGATTTCATTGTTATGACAATAGCAGGAAGCATTATGATGATGGGCATGGTGCATTGTGATGACAGGGTTCATGAATCATTGAGATGAAAAGGGGCATAGAGCTTTGTGATTACAGTGTTCTTGGGGCATTGTGATGAGAAGCGTCATGGAGCCTTGTGATGAAAAGGCCATGGAACATCATGATGGCAGGGGTCATGGATCATTATTATGACAGATGTAATGGAGCATTTTGATGAGAAGGGCATTGAGCATTGGTCTGAAATATTTCATGGATTATTGTGATGAGAGTGGGCAAGGAGCATTGTGATGAGAAGGGCACAGAAGACTGTGATACATGTGTCATGGAGGATTGTAATGACAGGGGCATGGAGCATTGTGATGAGAACGCATCGGACATTGTAATGACAAGTGTCATGGAGTTTTGTGATGACAAGGGCATGGAGCAATGTGATGAGAGTGTTCATGGAGCATTGTGATGACAAAGCCATGGAGCATTGTGATGCCAAGGGTCATGGAGCTTTGTGATGACAAAGGTCATGAAGCATTTTGATGACAAGTGTGTGGTGCATTGTGATGAGCAGGGCAGGGAGCATTTTGATGACAGGGTCATGAAGCAATTTGATAAAAAGTGTAATGGAACATTTTGATGACAGGGGTTATAGAACATTGTGATGCCAGGGGTCATGGAGCTTTGGGATGAAAAGTGTCATGGAGCATTTTGATGACAGGGGTTATGGAACATTGTGATGACAGGGGTCATGGAACACTGTGATTACAGGGGTGAGTGGGCATTGTGATAACTAGTGATGAAACATTGTGATATCTCATGTGAGAGAGCATTTGAATGAGAAGTTCATGGAGCATTGTGATTACAAGGTTTATGGATCATAGTGATGACAAGGTTGTGGATCATTGTGATGAAAATTGCATGGCACACTGTGATGACAATTGTTATGTAGCATTGTTCTGACAAAGGCATGGAGCATTGTGATTAAAGGGGTCACGGAGCATTGTGATGAAAAGGGCATGGATCATTGTGATGAAAAAGGCATGGAGCCTTGTCATGACAGGTTTCAAGGAGCATACTGAAGACAAGTGTCAGGGACCATTGTTATGACAAGTGTATTGAGCATTGTGATGACAAAAATCATAGAGCACTGTGATGAGAATGCCGTGGATAATTGTCATGATGAGCGTCATGGGGTGTTGTGATGATAAGTGTTATGGAACTTTGTGATCACAAGGGTTCGGAGTATTATGATGACAGAGGTCATGGAGCATTTTGATTTCATTGTGATGACAATAGCCTGAAGCATTATGATGATGGGCATGGTGCATTGTGATGACAGGGTTCATGGAGCATTGATATGAAAAGGGGCATGGAGCATTGTGATTACAATGGTCTTGGAGAATTGTGATGACAAGGGCAAGGAGCATTGAGATGAGAAGGCCATGGAACATTCTGATGACATGCGTCATGGAGCTTTGTGATGACAATGGCATGGAGCATTGTGATTTCAGGCGTCTTGAGCATGGTGACGTCAATTGTCATGGAACCATGTGATGACTAGGCCGTGGAACATTGTAATGGCGAGGGTCATGGTGCATTGTTATGAAAGGGGTATTGGAGCATTTTGATGAGAAAGACATGGAATATTGGTCTGAAATGTTTCATGAATTATTGTGATGAGAGTGGGCATGGAGCATTGTGATGACAAAGGTACGGAACACTATAATACATGGGTCATGCAGGAATGTAATGACAGGTCATGGAGCATTGTGATGAGAAGGGCATCAAGCATTGTGATGACATGTGTCATGGAGCTTTGTGATGACAAGGGCATGGAGCAATGTTATGAGAGGGTTCATGGAGCATTGTGATGACAATGACATGGAGCACTGTGATGACAAGAGTCCCAGATCATTGTGCTGTCAGGAGTCATGGAGTGTTGTGATGACAGTTGTCATGGAGCATTGTGATGATATTGGCCATGGAGCATTGTGATGTGTAGGTCGTGGAGCATTGGGCTGAATATATTAATGGATTATTGTGATGACAGGGGTCATGGAGCATTGTGATGACAAGGGAATGGAGAATGGTGATGACAAGGTCCTGGAGCATTGTGATGAGATGACCATGGAAACTTGTGATGACAAGTCTCTTGGAGAATTCTGACGAAAAGGGGCATGGAGCATTGTGATTACAGGGGTCTTGGAGCATTGTGATGACTAGGGCATGGAGCATTGTGATGAGAAAGCCATGGAGCATTCTGATGACATGCTTCATAGAGTTTTGGGATGACAAGGACATGGAGCATTGTGATTACAGTGATCTTGGAGCATTGTGATGAAAAGGGCACGGATCATTGTGATGAAAAAGGCATGGAGCCTTGTCATGGCAGGGTTCAAGGAGCATACTGACGACAAGTGTCAGGGAGCATTGTGATGACAAGTGTATTGAGCCTTGTGATGACAAAGGTCATGGAGCATTGTGATGAGAATACCATGGATAATTGTGATGATGAGCGTAATGGGGATTTGTGATGATAAGTGTTATGGAACATTGTGATCACAAGGGTTTGGAGCATTATGATGACAGAGGTCATGGATAATTTTGATTTCATTGTGATGACAATAGCCTGAAGCATTATGATGATGGGCATGGTGCATTGTGATTACAGGGTTCACGGAGCATTGAGATGCAAGGGGGCATGGAGCATTTTGAATACAGGGGTCTTGGAGCATTGTGATGACAAGGGCATGTAGCATTGTGATGAGAAGGCCATGGAACATTCTGATGACATGTGTCATGGAGCTTTGTGACGAAAAGGGCATGGAACATTGTTATTACAGGGGCCTTGGAGCATTGTGATGACAAGGGTCATGGAGCCTTGTGATGACAAGGCCGTGGAACATTGTGTTGGCAGGGGTAATCAGCATTGTTATGACAGAGGTAATGGGGCATTCTGATGAGAAGGGCATTGAGCATTGGCCTGAAATGTTTTATGGATTATTATGATGAGAGTGGGCATGGAGCATTGTGATGACAAGGGCAAGGAACACTGTGATACATGGGTCATGGAGGATTGTGATGAAAAGGGCATGGGGCATTTTGATGAGAAGGGCATCGAGCATTGTGATGACAAGTGTCATGGAGCTTTGTGATGACAAGGGCATGGAGCAATGGGATGAGAGGTTTCATGGAGCATTTTGATGACAATGATATGGAGCATTGTGATGCCAAGGGTGATGGATCTTTGTGATGACAATGGTCATGGAGCATTTTGATGACAAGCGTGTGGTGCATTGTGATGAGAAGGAGAGGGAACATTTTGATGACAGGGTCATGCAGCAATTTGATGAAAAGTGTAATGTAACATTTTGATGACAGGGGTTACAGAACATTGTGATGCCATGGGTAAAGGAGCTTTGGGCTGAAAAGTGTCATGGAGCATTCTGATGACAGTGGTTATGGAATATTGTGATGTCAGGGGTCATGGAACATTTTGATTACAGGGTTGAGGGAGGATTGTGATGACTAGTGATGGAACATTGTGATATCTCAGGTGAGAGAGCATTTGGATGAGATGTGCATGGAGCATTGCGAATACAAGATTTATGGAGCATAGCGATGACAAGGTTGTGGATCATTGTGATGAAAAACGCGTGGCACATTGTGATGACAAGGGTCATGGAACATTGTTCTGACAAAGGCATGGAGCATTGTGATGACAAGGGTCACGGAGCATTGTGATGAAAATTTCATGGAGCATTGTGGTTACAAAGGTCACAGAGCCTTGTGATGATGCGGGCATGGACCATTGTGATGACAAACGTTATGAAGCATTGTGATGACTGGAGTCACAGAGCATTAAGATGACAGGGGTCATGGAGCATTGTGATGACAGGGACATGGAGCGTTGTGGTGACACTTTTCAGAGATTATTGTGATGACAGTGGACGTGGTGCATTGTGATGACCAGGGCATGGAGCATTGTGATGAGAAGGTCATGGAGTATTTTGAAGAGAGTTGTCAGAGAGCATGGTGATGACATATGTAATGGCCCATTGTGATGACAATGGCATGGAGCATTGTGATGCCAAGTGTCATGGAGCATTGTGATGACAAAGGTAATGGAGCATTCTGATTACAGTGGTCTTGGAACCTTGTGATAACAAGGGCATAGAGTATTGTGATGACAAGGGCATGGAGTAATGTGATGACAGGCATCATGGAGCGTTGTGATGACAAGGGTTATGGAACATTGTGATCACAAGGGTTTGGAGCATTGTGATGACAGTTGTCATGGAGCATTTTCATGATATTTGCATGGAGCATTGTGATTAGATGGTCATGGAGCATTTGGCTGAAAATGTTCATGGAGTATTGTGATGCCAGATGTCATGGAGCATTGTGATGACAAGGGAATGGAGCATGTTGATTACAAGTTACTGGAGCATTGTGATGTGATGACCATGGAGACTTGTGATGACAAGTCTCATGGAGCATTCTGATGAAAAGAGGCATGGAGCATTGTGATTACAGGGGTCTTGGAGCTTTGTCATGACACGGGCATGGAGCAATGTGATGAGAGGTTTCATGGAGCATTGTGATGACAATATCATGGAGCATTGTTATGCCAATGGTCATGAAGCTTTGTGATGACAAAGGTCATGGAGCATTTTGATGACAAGGGTGTGGTGCATTGTGTTGAGAAGGGCAGAGAGCATTTTGATGACATGATCATGCAGCAATTTGATGAAAATTGTAATGGAACATTTTGATGACAGGGGTTATAGAACATTGTGATGCCAGGGGTCATGGATCTTTGCGATGAAAAGGGTGATGGAGCATTTTGATGACAGGTGTTATGGATCATTGTGATGTCAGGGGTCATGGAACATTTTGCTGATAAGGGGATGTAGCATTGTGATGACAGGGGTCATGGAACATTGTGATAACTGGGGTGAGGGAGGATTGTGATGACAAGTGATGGAACATTGTGATATCTCATGTGAGAGAGCACTTGGATGAGAAGTGCATGGAGCATTGTGATTACAAGGTTTATGGAGCATAGCGATGACAAGGTTGTGGATCATTGTGATGAAAAGGACATGGCACATTGTGATGACCAGCGTCATGGAGCATTGTTCTGACAAAGACATGAAGCATTGTGATGACAAGGGTCATGGAACATTGTGATGAAATGTTCATGGAGCATTGTGGTTACAAATGTCACAGAGCCTTGTGTTGACACAGGCATGGACCATTCTGATGACAAACGTTATGAAACATTGTGATGACTGGAGTCACGGAGCATTGTGATGACAGGGGTCATGGGGCATTGTGATGAAAAGCGCATGGAACATTGCTCTAATAGTTTTCAGAGATTATTGTGATGACAGTGGGAATGGCGCATTGTGATGACAAGGGCATGGAGCATTGTGATGACCAGGTCATGCAGTATTGTGAAGAGAGGTGTCAGGGAGCATTGTGATGACATATGTAATGGCCCATTGTGATGACAATGGCATGGAGCACTGTGATGTCAAGTGTCATGGAGGATTCTGATGAATAAGGTAATGGAGCATTATGATGACAATGGCTTGGAGCACTGTGATGACAAGGGTCAGGGAGCATTGTGCTGACAAGTGCATGGAGAATTGTGATGACAAGGGTCATGGAGCATTCTGATGACAAGCTTGTGGAGTATTTTGATGACAATGGCATGGAGCATTGTGATGAAAATTGCATGGGGCTTTGTGATGAAAAAGACATGGAGCCTTTTCGTGACAGGGTTCAAGGAGCATTCTGATGACAAGTGTCAGGGAGCATTGTGATGACATGTATATTGAGAATTGTGATGACAAAGGTCATGGAGCACTGTGATGAAAAAGGCATGGAGTATTGTGATGACAGGCATCATGGAGCGTTGTGATGACAAGTGTTATGGAACATTGTGATCACAAGGGTTTGAAGCATTGTGATGAAAGACGTCATGGATCATTTTGATTTCAAGGAGCATGGAGCATTGTGATGACAAGGGAATGAAGAAAAGTGATCCCAAGGTTCATGGAGGATTGTGATGACAATGGTAATGGAGTATTGTGATGACAAGCGCATAGAGCATTGTAATGACAAGGTCATGTAGCATTTTGCTGACAAAGACATGGAGCATTGTGATAACAGGTGTCATGGAGCACTGTGATGACAAGCGTCACGGAGCATTGTGAATACAGGGGTCATGGAGCATAGGGATGACAAGGGCATGGATCACTGTGATGACAAGGGTCATGGAGAATTGGGCTGAAAATGTTCATGGAGTATTGTGATGACAGGGGTCATGGAGCATTGTGATTACAGGGGTCTTGGAGAATTGTGATGACAAGAGTCCCGGATCATTGTGTTGTCAGGTGTCATGGAGTGTAGTGATGACAGGGGTCATGGAGCATTGTGATGATATTGGTCATGGAGCATTGTGATGAGAATGTCATGGAGCATTGGGCTGAAAATATTCATGGAGTATTGTGATGACAGGGGTCATGGAGGATTGTGATGACAAGGGAATGGAGCATGGTGATGGCAAGGTCCTGGAGCATTGTGATGAGAAGACCATGGAGACTTGTGATGACATGTCTCATGGATCATTCTGATTAAAAGGTGCATGGAGCATTGTGATTACAGGGGTCTTGGAGCATTGTGATGACAAGTGCATTGAGCACTGTGAGGCGAAGGCCATGAAACATTCTGATGACATGCGTCATGGAGCATTGTGATGACCAGGGCATGGAGCATTGTGATGAGAAGGCCATGGAACATTCTGATGACATGCGTCATGGAGCTTTGTGATGACAAGGGCATGGAGCATTGTGATTACAGGGTTCTTCAGCATTGTGATGACAAGTGTCATAGAACCTTGTGATGACTATGCTGTGGAACATTGTGATGAGAGTTGTCATTGTTATGACAGGTGTAACGGAGCATGGTGATGAGAACGGCATGAAACATTGTTCTGAAATGTTTCATGGATTATTGTGATGAGAGTTTGCATGGGGCATTGTGATGACAAGGGTACGGAACACTATGTTACATGGGTCATGCAGGATTGTAATGATAAGAGCATGCACCATTGAGATGAGAAAGGCATCGAGCATTGTGATGACAAGTGTCATGGAGCTTTGTGATGACAAGGGCATTGAGCAATGTGATGAGAGGGTTCATGGATAATTGTGATGACAATGACATGTAGTATTGTGAGGCCAAGGGTCATGGAGCTTTGTGATGACAAGTCATGGAGCATTTTGATGACAAGGGCATGGTGCATTGTGATGAGAAGGGCAGGGAGCATTTTGATGACAGGGTCATGCAGCAATTTGATGAATAGTGTAATGGAACATTTTGATTGCACGGGTTATAGAACATTGTGATGTCAGGCGTCTTGGAGCTTTGGGATGAAAAGGGTCATGGAGCATATTGATGACAGGGGTCATGGAACATTGTGATGAAAAGGGGATGTAGCAGTGTGATGAATGGTCCATGGAACATTGTGATTACAGGGGTGAGGGAGAATTGTGATGACTAGTGATAGAACACTGTGATATCTCTGGTGAGAGAGCACTTTGATGAGAAGTCCATGGACCATTGTGATTACAAGGTTTATGGAGCATTGCAGTGACAAGGTTGTGGACCATTGTGATGAATTGTGCGTGGCACATTTTGAAGAAAATGGTCATGGAGCATTGTTCTGACAAAGACATGGAGCATTGTGATGACAAGGGTCACAGAGAATTGTGATGAAAAGTTCATGGAGCATTGTGGTTTCAAAGGTCACAGAGCCTTGTAATCACACGGGCATGGACCATTGTGATGACAAACGTTATGAAGCTTTGAGATGACTGGAGTCACGGAGCATTGTGATGACAAGGGTCATGGAGCATTGTGATGACATGTGTCACGGAGCATTGTGCTGACAAGCGCATGGAGCATTGTGATGACAAGGGTCATGGAGCATTGTGCTGAGAAAGGCATAGAGCATTGTGATGACAAGGGTCAAAGAGCATTGTGATGAAAAGTTCATGGAGCATTGTGGTTAAAAAGGTCACAGAGACTGTTAATGGCGAGGGCATAAACCATTGTGATGAAAAAGGTCATGAAGCATTGTGATGACTGGAGTCACAGAGTGTTGTGATGACAGGGGTCAAGGAGCATTGTGATAACAAGGGGAAGGAGCATTGTGATGACAAGGGCATGGAACATTGGTCTAAAGCTTCATGGATTATTGCGATGACAGTTGGAATGGCGCACTGTGATGACAAGGGCATGGAGCATTGTGATGACCAGGTCATGCAGTATTGTGAAGAGAGGTGTCAGGGAGCATTGTGATGACATATGTAATGGCCCATTGTGATGACAATGGCATGGAGCATTGTGATGCATATTGTCATGGAGGATTCTGATGAGAAAGGTAATGGAGCATTGTGATGACAATGGCTTGGAGCATTGTGATGACAAGTGTCAGGGAGCATTGTGCTGACAAGTGCATGGAGAATTGTGATGACAATGGCATGGAGCATTCTGATGACAAGCTTGTGGACTATTTTGATGAAAATGGAATGGAGCATTCTGATGAAAACGGCATGGGGAATTGTGATGAAAGGGGCATGGAGCCTTTTCGTGACAGGATTCAAGGAGCATTCTGATGACAAGTGTCAGGGAGCATTTTGATGACAAGTGTATTGAGAATTGTGATGACAAAGGTCATGGAGCATTGCGATGAAAAGGGCATGGAGTATTGTGATGACAGGCATCATGGAGCGTTGTGATGACAAGTGTTATGGAACACTGTGATCACAAGTGTTTGGAGCATTGTGATGACAGAGATCATGGATCATTTTGATTTCAAGGAGCATGGAGCATTATGATGACAAGGGCATGAAACAACCTGATCCCAAGGTTCATGGAGGATTGTGATGACAATGGAAATGGAGTATTGTGATGACAAGCGCAGAGAGCATTGTAATGACAAGGTCATGTAGCATTTTGCTGAGAAAGGCATGGAGCATTGTGATGACATGTGTCATGGAGCACTGTGATGACAAGCGTCACGGAGCATTGTGAATACAGGGGTCATGGAGCATTGGGATGGCAAGGGCATGGATCATTGTGATGAAAAGTGTCTTGGAGCACTGGGCTGAAAATGTTCATGGAGTTTTTTGATGACAGGGGTCATGGAGCATTGTGATGACTAGGGAATGGAACATTGTGATGACAAGAGTCTCGAATCATTGTGTTCTCAGGTGACATGGAGTGTTGTGATGACAGTGGTCATGGAGCATTGTGATGATATTGGCCATGGAGCATTGTGATGTGTAGGTCGTTGTGCATTGGGCTGAAAATTTTCATGGATTATTGAGATGACAGGGGTCATGGAGCATTGTGATTACAAGGGAATGGAGCATGGTGATGACAAGGTCCTGGAGCATTGTGATGAGAAGACCATGGAGACTTGTGATGACAGGTCTCATAGAGCATTCTGATGAAAAGGGGCATGGAGCATTGTGATTACTGGGGTCTTGGAGCACTGTTATGACTAGGGCATGGAGCATTGTGAGGAGAAGACCAAGGAGCATTCTGATGGCATGCGTCATTGAGCTTTGTGATGACAAGTGCATGGAGCATTGAGATTACATGGGTCTTGGAGCATTGTGATGAAAAGGACATGGATCATTGTGATGAAAATGGCATGGAGCCTTGTCATGACATGATTCAAGGAGGATACAGACAACAAGTGTCAGGGAGCATTTTGATGACAAGTGTATTGAGCATTGTGATAACAAAGGTCATGTAGCATTGTGATGAGAAGACCATTGATAATTGTGATGACGAGAGTCATGGGACATTGTGTTGAAAAGAGATATTGTATATTGTGATCACAAGTGTTTGGAGCATTGTTATGACAGAGGTCATGGAGCATTTTGATTTCATTGTGATGACAATAGCATGAAGCATTATGATGATGGGCATGGTGCATTGTGATGACAGGGTTCATGGATCATTGAGATGAAAAGAGGCATAGAGGACTGTGATTACAGGGTTATTGGAGCATTGTGATGAGAAGGGTCATGGAGCTTTGTGATGACAGGACCATGGAACATCGTGATGGCAGGGGTCATGGAGCATTGTTATCACAGGGGTAATTGAGCCTTGTGATGGCAAGGGCATGCAGCATTGTGATGAGAAGGCCATGGAGCATTCTGATGACATGTGTCATGGAGCTTTGTGAAGACAAGGGCATGGAGCAATGTGATGAGAGCGTTCATGGAGCATTGTGATGACAATGAAATGGAGCACTGTGATGCTAATGCTCATGGATCTTTGTGATGACAATGGTCATGGAGCATTTTGATGGCAAGGGCGTTGTGCAATGTGATGAGAAGGGCAGGGAGCATTGTGATGAAAAATTTTAAGGAGCATTGTGATGACAATATTGTGGAGCACTGTGATGACAAGCACATGGTGCATTGTGATGACACGTGTCATTGAGCACTGTGCTGACAAGTGCATTAAGCATTGTGATGACAAGTCTCATGGAACATTCTGATGAAAAGGAGCATGGAGCATTGTGATTACAGGGGTCTTGGAGCTTTGTGATGAGAAGGGCATGAAGCATTCTGATGAGAAGGCCATGAAGCATGCTGATGACATGTGTCATGGAGCTTTTTAATGACAAGGGCATGGAGCATTGTGATTACACGGATCTTGGAGCATTGTGA
The DNA here is from genome assembly GCF_964341445.2 of Mesoplodon mirus. Lineage (NCBI taxonomy): Eukaryota > Metazoa > Chordata > Mammalia > Artiodactyla > Ziphiidae > Mesoplodon > Mesoplodon mirus. Next base: position 57,697 of record NW_028295008.1, read on the forward strand.
TGAATAGGGCATGGATCACTGTGATGAAAAAGGCATGGAACCTTGTCATGACAGGGTTCAAGGAGCATACTGACGACAAATGTCAGGGAGCATTGTGATCACAAGTGTATTGAGCATTGTGATGACAACGATCATGGAGCATTGTGATGAGAAGACCATGGATAATTGTGATGATGAGTGTCATGGGGTATTGAGATGATAAGTGTTATTGAACATTGTGATCACAAGGGTTTGGAGAATTATGATGACAGAGGTCATGGAGAATATTGATTTCATTTTGATGACAATAGCCTGAAGCATTATGATGATGGGCATGGTGTATTGTGATGACAGGGTTCATGGAGCATTGAGATGAAAAGGGTCATGGAGCACTGTGATTACAAGGGTCTTGGAGCATTGTGATGACATGGGAATGGAGCATTGTGATGAGAAGGCCATGGAACTTTCTGATGACATGCGTCATGGAGCTTTGTGATGACAAGGGCATGCAGCATTTTGATTTCAGGGGTCTTGAGCATTGTGATGACAAGTGTCATGGAATCTTGTGATGACTAGGTAGTGGAACATTGTGATGCCAAGAGTCATGGTGCATTGTTATGACAGGGGTAATGGATCATTTTGATGAGAAGGGTATGGAACATTGGTCTGAAATGTTTCATGGATTATTGTGATGACAGTGGGCATGGAGCATTGTGATGACAAGGGCACGGAACACTGTGATACATGGGTCATGCAGGATTGTAATGAAAAAGGCATGGAGCATTGTCATGAGTAGGGCATCGAGCATTGTGATGACAAGTGTCATGGAGCTTTGTGATGACAAGGACATGGAGCAATGTGATGAGAGGGTTCAGGGAGCATTGTGATGACAGTGACATGGAGCATTGTGATGCCATGGGACATGGAGCTTTTTGATGACAAGTCATGGAGCATTTTGATGACAAGGGCATGGTGCATTGTGATGAGAAGGGCAGGGAGCATTTTGATGAACGGGTCATGCAGCAATTTGATAAGAATTGTAATGGAATATTGTGATGGCAGTGTTTATAGAACATTGTGATGTCAGGGGTCTTGCATCTTTGGGATGAAAAGGGTCATGGAGCATTTTGCTGACAGGGGTTATGGAACATTGTGATGTCAGGGGTCATGGAACATTGTGCAGATAAGTGGATGTAGCACTGTGATGACAGGGTCATGGAATATTGTGATTCCAGGTGTGAGGGAGTATTGTGATGACTAGTGATGGAACATTGTGATATCTCTGGTGAGAGAGAATTTTGATGAGAAGTCCATGGACCATTGTGATTACAAGGTTTATGGAGCATTGCAATGAAAAGTTTGTGGTCGGCTGTGATGAAATGCACGTGGCATATTGTGATGACAATGGTCATAGACCATTGTTCTGACAAAGACATGGAGAATTGTGATGACAAGGGTCACAGAGAATTGTGATGAAAAGTTCATGGAACATTGTAGTTACAAAAGTCACAGAGCCTTGTGATGACGCGGGCATGGACAATTGTGATGACAACGTTATGAATCATTGTGATGACTGGAGTCACTGAGCATTGTGATGACAGGGGTCATGGAGCATTGTGCTGACAAGCGCATTAAGCATTGTGATGACTAGTCTCATGGAACATTCTGATGAAAATGGGCATGGAGCATTGTGATTACAGGGGTCTTGGAGCATTGTGCTGAGAAGAGCATGGAGCATTGTGATGAGAAGTCTATGAAGCATGCTAATGACATGCATCATGGAGCTTTTTAATGACAAGGGCATGGATCATTGTGATTACAGGGATCTTGGAGCATTGTGATGAATACGGCATGGATCACTGTGATGAAATAGGCATGGAACCTTGTCATGACAGGGTTCAAGGAGCATACTGACGACAAGTGTCAGGGAGCATTGTGATGACAAGTGTATTGAGCATTGTGATGACAACGATCATGGAGCATTGTGATGAGAAGACCGTGGATAATTGTGATGATGAGTGTCATGGGGTTTTGTGATGATAAGTGTTATTGAACAGTGTGATCACAAGGGTTTGTAGCATTATGATGACAGAAGTCATGGAGAATATCGATTTCATTGTGATGACAATAGCCTGAAGCATTATGATGATGGGCATGGTGTATTGTGATGACAGGGTTCATGAATCATTGAGATGAAAAGGGTCATGTATCACTGTGATTACAAGGGTCTAGGAGCATTGTGATGACATGGGAATGGAGCATTGTGATGAGAAGGCCATGGAACTTTCTGATGACTTGCGTCATGGAGCTTTGTGATGACAAGGGCATGCAGCATTTTGATTTCAGGGGTCTTGAGCATTGTGATGACAAGTGTCATTGTGCATTGTTATGACAGGGGTAATGGAGCATTTTGATGAGAAGGGTATGGAACATTGGTCTGAAATGTTTCATGGATTATTGTGATGACAGTGGGCATGGAGCACTGTGATGACAAGGGCACGGAACTGTGTGATACATGGGTCATGCAGGATTGTAATGAAAAAGGCATGGAGCATTGTCATGAGAAGGGCATCGAGCATTGTGATGACAAGTGTCATGGAGCTTTGTGATGACCAGGACATGGAGCAATGTGATGAGAGGGTTCAGGGAGCATTGTGATGACAGTGACATGGAGCATTGTGATGCCATGGGACATGGAGCTTTGTGATGACAAGTCATGGAGCATTTTGATGACAAGGGCATGGTGCATTGTGATGAGAAGGGCAGGGAGCATTTTGATGAACGGGTCACGCAGCAATTTGATAAGAATTGTAATGGAATATTGTGATGGCAGTGTTTATAGAACATTGTGATGTCAGGGGTCTTGGATCTTTGGGATGAAAAGGGTCATGGAGCATTTTGCTGACAGGGGTTATGGAACATTGTGATGTCAGGGGTCATGGAACATTGTGCAGATAAGTGGATGTAGCACTGTGATGACAGGGTCATGGAACATTGTGATTCCAGGTGTGAGGGAGTATTGTGATGACTAGTGATGGAACATTGTGATATCTCTGGTGAGAGAGCATTTTGATGAGAAGTCCATGGACCATTGTGATTACAAGGTTTATGGAGCATTGCAATGAAAAATTTGTGGTCGGCTGTGATGAAATGTTCGTGGCACATTGTGATGACAGTGGTCATAGACCATTGTTCTGACAAAGACTTGGAGCATTGTGATGACAAGGGTCAAAAAGAATTGTGATGAAAATTTCATGGAACATTGTGGTTACAAAAGTCACAGAGCCTTGTGATGACGCGGGCATGGACAATTGTGATGAGAAACGTTATGAATCATTCTGATGACTGGAGTCACTGAGCACTGTGATGACAGGTGTCATGGAGTATTGTGATGACAAGGGCATGGAGCATTGTTTTGAAAGGGGCATGGAGCATTGGTCTGACAAGGTTCATGGATTATTGTGATGACATTGGGCATGGTGCATTGTGATGACAAGGGCATGGAGCATTGTGAAGAGAAGGTCAAGGAGTATTGTGAAGACAGGTGTCAGGGAGCACTGTGATGACATATATCATGGTCCATTGTGATGACAATGGCATGGAGCATTGTGAAGCCAAATGTAATGGAGAAATGTGAGGACAAATATAATGGAGCATTTTGATGATTAGGGCTTGGAGCATTATGATGACAAGGGCCATTGAAAATTTTCATGACAAGGTCGAGAAGCATTGTGATGACAAGGTCCTGGAGCATTGTGATGACAAAACCATGGAGCCTTGTGATGACAAGTCTCATGGAGCATACTGATGAAAAGGGGCATGGAGCATTGTCATTACAGGGGTCTTGGAACATTGTGATGACAAGGGCATGGCACATTGTGAGGAGAAGACCAAGGAGCATTCTGATGGCATGCGTCCTTGAGTTTTGTGATGACAAGGGCATGGAGCATTGTGATTACATGGGTCTTGGAGCACTGTGATGGAAAGGGCATGGAACATTGTGATGAAAAAGGCATGGAGCCTTGTCATGACAGGGTTCAAGGAACATACTGACAAGTGTCATGGAGCATTGTGATGACAGGGGTCATGAAGAATTGTGATAACAAGAGCATGGAGCATTGTGATGACAAGAGCATGGAACAATGGTCTAATATGTTTCATGGATTATTGTGATGACAGTTGGAATGGCGCATTGTGATGACAAGGGCATGGAGCATTGTGATGACCAGGTCATGCAGTATTGTGAAGAGAGGTGTCAGGGAGCATTCTGATGACATATGTAGTGGCCCGCTCTGATGACAATGGCATGGAGCGTTGTGATGCCAAGTTTCATGGAAGATTCTGATGACAAAGGTAATGGAGCATTGTGATGACAAGGGCATGGAGCTTTGTGATGACATGTGCATGGAGCATTGTGATGACAAGTGCATGGAGCATTGCAATGTCAAGTGGATGGAGAATTGTGATGACAAGAGCATGTAACATTTTGATGAGAAGTGTCATGTAGCACTGTGATGACAAGGACGTGGAGAATTGTGATGACAAGGGACATGGAGCATTTTGATAACCAGGGCATGGTGCATTGTGATGACAGGGTTCATGGAGCATTATTATGAGAACGGCCATGGTGCATTCTGACATAAGATATCACTTATGAAGGGAATGTAAACATGGCTACATATGAACTGATTTAGGGAAGAGAACAGAGTATCAGATTTAGAAAACAATATAACGCTTGCTTAAGGGGAAAGAGTGGTGGGGAGATGCACAAAACATAAGATTGATATTAGCACAGGTACCGTTCCATAATCCAAAAACAGAAGAGACAAGCCCTACTCCTTCCTCAGTGAACGGAACTCAACATCCCTATTCCCCTCAGAGAAATATATCTGACTAGTAAGAATTTTAAAACCTATGTATTGATATGTCTCCGTAAGGGAACCAAGTGTGTCTAGAACGACATAAACATGGCAGTGAGAATCAGCTCAAACCCACTATAAAAATGAATTTCAAAACAAAACATAAAAACAGTAAAATTCTTACACAATACCTTCAGGGGTTCTGATGAAACCTGGAAACACCCTATCTACAATGAGAGCTGGATGTGGCATAAGGCTGGTCACTTGGGACTGAGAGGATTGGTGAGATTGGGTGAAAAAATGCAGACCCTTTAAAGCAATAATGCCTGCCACCCATTCCATGGTTCCCATCTCTCCAGGTAGAAGGGAATATCACTACAGTTATAACGTGTATGGGAACCTAGAGAATGGAAACCATCTGATGGTGAAAGGTTTGTAAAACTCTACTACTTTTTTCTCTCCTTGTGCTCCAGTTTGACATTCCAACTGCTTTACTATCAATCTCCCAACTTGGAAAGTCAGCCCTTATATCCTCCTGGTACGCACAGTTGGCAAATTGTGCAGAGGATATAAGGGAAGAGAGAGAACCAATGAGAGAGTAGCTGTAGGCATTTGGACGGCCACATGTCTCTCTAATTTTCCATCACAAAGAGGAATTAACCAAAGTCTCAGCCTGCCCCCCAGAACCAGTATAAATCCAGAAGCAAAACTGTTGATTTGTGGTCAGATCACAAAAACGCGAGTTGAAAAATGGAGCTCAGGGCCACAGCAATTCACTAACCTGCAGAGTTATAAAGGACTACTCTCTTCGAAAAATCTGTTGAGGGAAAGACACGAGGCGGAAGGGAAAATGAGGCAGAATGGCATGAAATACATTTCAAGAGGTACATTGGAATCGCCTTTAAACACAGGAAAAGCATTACAACTTCGAAAATTATGGAAATGGCCATAAAGGGCATATGGGTTTCAACGTGCATATATGCAGGAGAAAACGCATATGCCCTTTTTGGACAAGCAAGCAAGCGGGCAATGCAAATCTGCACTACAAAGAAGTATCACTTCCCACCGGTCATTAGGGGCATCCACAAAATGGGTAAAAACCAGAAAGGCAAGACAGGCCCTGGAGAACAGGGAACCTTGTTATGCTGATGGCCGGGATGTAAATTGCCAACTGCCTCTCTGGAGGAGTGCATTGTGTTCCCTAAAACAAGTAAACAACAGAGCTACAGAGCCAAGGGCACTTCCAGTCTAGGGAATATACCTTGGGAAAACTGAAAATCAATAAGACAGATCCACACCAAAATTCAGGGCTGCACTGCTTACAAAAACCTCAACTTGGGTACACATTAAATATCCCAGGAAAGACAAAAATGGTTCAAGAAATTGTGGTACTTACATATGATGGAATATCCCTCAGCCATGAAATCAATGTCATAAGGCCAGTAGCAGCAAAATGAGTGGATTCATGTACGATAATTCTAAGTGAAATAAGTCACACAGAAAAAGAAACTTATCATAAGATATCACTTATGAAGATCCTGTAAACATGGCTACACATGAACTGAGTTAGGAAAGAAAAGAGAGACTCACATTTAAAAAAAAAACGCTTATGCTTGCTTGAGGGAGAAGGAGAGGTGGGGTGATGCATAAAATCAGAGTTTGATATTAGTACAGGTACCGTTCCAAAAACCAAATACGAAATAGACAAAACCAACACCTTCCTCAGTGAAAGGGACTCAACACCCCATATTCACCACAGAGTAATATATCTTAAAAGTATGAATCTTAAAACCTATGTATTGATATGTCTCCATAAGGGAATCAAGTGTGTCTAGACTGGCATAAACATGACAGTGAGAATCAGCTCAAACCCACTATAAAAAGGAATTTCAAATACAAAACAAAAAAACAGGGAAATTTCTTTCAATTCCTTCAGGGTCTCTGATGAAACCTGGAATGACCCTATCTACAATGACAGCTGGATGTGGCATAAGGCTGGACACTTGGGACTGAGAGGATTGGTGAGATTGGGTGAGCAAATGCAGACCCTTTAAAGCAATAATGAGGGGCACCCATTCCATGGGTCCCAACTCTCCAGGTTGAAGGGAATATTACTACAGCTATTACATGTATGGGAAACCAAGAGAATGGACACACTGTGAATACGAATAGTCTCTAAAACTCAACGTATAGTCCCTCTCCTTGTGCTCCAGTTTGACATTCCAACTGCTTTACTATCAATCTCCCAACTTGGAGAGACAGCCCCTTTAACCTCCTGGTTCTCACAGGTTGCCAATTTGGCAGAGGATGAAACGGAAGAGGAAGAACCAAAGAGAGAGTAGCTGTTAGGCAATTGGACAGGCATATGTCACTCTTATTTCCAGGGAGGAAGAAGAATTGACCAAAGTCTCAGCCACACACTGGGAACCAGTATATGTTCTGAACCAAAATATTTGACTTGCGTTCAGCTCAGAAAAAACGAGTTAAATATGGAGCTCAGGGGCACAGCAATTCACAAACTGGCAGAGTAATAAAGGGCAACTATCGTCCAAAATTCTGTTGAGGGAAGGCAACGAGGCAAACATTAAAGGGAGGCAGAATTGCAGGAAACAGATTTCAAGAGGTACCTTGGAATCGCCTTTAAAGCACAGGAAGAGGGGCACAACTTCGACAATGATGCACTTGGCTAAAAACGGCGTTTGCATTTTCTCCTGAATATATTCAGGAGAAAACGCATACGCCCTTTTTGGCCAAGCAAGCAAGTGGGCAATGCAAATCTTCACTACAAAGAAGTATCACTTCCCACCGGTCAAAAGGGACATCCACAAAATGTGTAAAAACCAGAAAGGCAAGACAGGCCCTGGAGAACAGGGAGCCTTGTTATGCTGATGGGCGGGATGTAAATTGCCAACTGCCTCTCTGGAGGAGAGCATTGTGTTCCCTAAAACAAGTAAACAACAGAGATACAGAGCCAAGGACACTTCCAGTCAAGGGAATATACCTTGGGAAAACTGAAAATCAATAAGACAGAACCACCCCAAAATTTATGGCTGCACTGCTTACAAGAACCTCAACTTGGGTACACCTTAAATATCCCAGGAAATATAAAAATGGTTCAAAAAATTGTGGTACTTACGTATGATGGAATATCCCTCAGCCATGAAATCAATGTCATAAAACCAGTAGCAGCAAAATGAGTGGATACAGGTACGATGATTCTAAGTGAAATAAGTCACACAGAAAAAGAACCGTATCATAAGATATCACTTATGAAGATCCTGTAAACATGGCTACACATGAACTGAGTTAGGAAAGAGAAGAGAGTCTCACATTTAGAAAACACTCTTATGCCTGCTTAAGAGGGATGGAGAGGTGGGGAGATGCATAAAACCAGAGTTAGATATATGCACAGGTAGAGTTCCAAAAACCAAGTATGGAATAGACAAGACCTACACCTCCCTCAGGGAAAGGAACTCAAAACCCCATATTTCCCGCAGAGGAATATATCTGACTAGTAAGAATCTTAAAACCTATGTATTGATATGTCTCTTTCAGTGAATCAAGTGCGTCTAGACTGGCATAAATATGGCAGCGAGAATCAGCTCAAACCCACTATAAAAAGGAATTTTGAAAACAAAAAACAGGGAAATTCTTTATAATTCCTTCAGGGTCTCTGATGAAACCTAGAATGACCCTATCTACAATGACAGCTGCATGTGGCATAAGGCTGGACACATAGGACTGAGAGGATTGGTGAGATTGGGTGAGCAAATGCAGACCCTTTAAAACAATAATGCATGGCACCCATTCCATGGCTCCCAACTCTCCAGGTTGAAGGGAATATTACTACAGCTATAACATGTATGGGAAACCTAGAGAATGGACACACTGTGAATACGAATAGTCTCTAAAACTCAACGTATAGTCCCTGTCCTGGTGCTCCAGTTTGACTTTCCAACTGTTTTACTATCAATCTCCCAACCTTGAGAGACCGCACCTTTAACCTCCTGTTTCGCACAGGTTGCCAATTTCGCAGAGGATGAATGGGAAGAGGGAGACCCAATGAGAGAGTAGCTGTTAGGCATTTGGACAGGCATATGTCACTCTTATTTCCCGGGAGGAAGAAGTATTGACCAAAGTCTCCGCCACCCACCGGGAACCAGTATATGTCATGAACCAAAATATTGGACTTGCGTACAGCTCAGAAAAAAACAGTTAAAAAACGGAGCTCAGGGGCACAGCAATTCAGAAACTGGCAGAGTAATAAAGGACAACTATCGTCCAAAAACCTGTTGAGCGAAGGACACGAGGCGGACTTGAAAGCCAGGCAGAATTGCCGGAAACGGATTTCAAGAGTTACGTTGGAATCACCTTTAAAACACGGAAGAGGGGCACAACTTCGACAATGATGCACTTGGCCAATAAGGGCTTATGCATTTTCTCCTGAGTATATTCAGGAGAAAACGCATACAGTTTTTTTGGCCAAGCAAGCAAGCGTTCATGCAAGTCTGCACTACAAAGAAGTATCATTTCCCACCGGTCCACAGGAACATCGAAAAAATGGGTAAAAACCAGAAATTCAAGACAGGCCCTGGAGAACTGGGAGCCTTGTTATGCTGATGGGCGGGATGTATATTGCCAACTGCCTCTCTGGAGGAGTGCACTGTGTTCCCTAAAAGAAGTAAACAACAGAGCTACAGAGCCAAGGGCACTTCCAGTCTAGGGAATATACCTTGGGAAAGCTGAAAATCAATAAGACAGAGCCACCCAAAAATTTAGGCCTGCACTGCTTACAAGAACGTCAACTTGGGTACACCTTAAATATCCCAGGAAATATAAAAATGGTTCAAAAAATCGTGGTACATACATACGATGGAATATCCCTCAGACATGAAATCAATGTCATAAGACCAGTAGCAGCAAAATGAGTGGATTCAGGTACAATGATTCTAAGTGAAATAAGTCACACAGAAAAAGAAACTTATCATAAGATATCACTTATGAAGATCCTGTAAACATGGCTACACATGAACTGAGTTAGGGAAGAGAACAGAGTCTCACATTTAGAAAACAATCTTATGCCTGCTTAAGGGGGAAGGAGAGGTGGGGTGATGCATAAAACCAGTGTTTGATATAAGCACAGGTACTCTTCCAAAAACCAACTATGGAAGACACAAGACCTATACCTTGCTCAGTGAAAGGGACTCGAAACCCCATATTTCCCACAGAGGAATATATCTGACTAGTAAGAATCTTAAAACCTATGTATTGATATGTCTCCGTAAGGGAATCAAGAGTGTCTAGACTGGCATAAACCTGGCAGTGAGAATCAGCTCAAACCAACTATAAAAAGGAATTTCAAAAACAAAACCAAAAAACAGGGAAATTCTTCACAATTCCTTCAGGGATTCTGATGAAACCTGGAATGACCCTATCTAAAACGACAGCTGGATGTGGCATAAGGTTGGACACATGGGACTGAGAGGATTGGTGAGATTGGGTGAGCAAATGCAGACCCTTTAAAGCAATAATGCATGGCACCCATTCCATGGGTCCCAACTCTCCAGGTTGAAGGGGATATTACTACAGCTATATCATGTATGGGAAACCTAGAGAATGGACACACTGTGAATACGAAAGGTCTCTAAATCTCAACGAATAGTCCCTCTCCTGGTGCTCAAGTTTGACATTCCAACTGCTTTACTATCAATCTCCCAACTTGGAGAGACAGCCCCTTTAAGCTCCTGGTTCGCACAGGTTGCCAATTTGGCAAATAATGAAAGGGAAGAGGGAGAAACAATGACAGAGTAGCTGTTATGCATTTGGACGGGCACATGTCACTCTAATTTCCCGGGAGGAAGAAGAATTGACAAAAGTCTCAACCTCCCAGCGGGAACCAGTATAGAACCTGAACCAAAATATTGGACTTGCGTTCAACTCAGAAAAAAACGAGTTAAAAATGGAGCTCAGGGGCACAGCAATTCACAAACTGGCAGAGTAATAAAGGGCAACTATCGTCCAAAAATCTTTTGAGGGAAGGCAACGACGCGGACTTGAAAGTGAGGCAGAATAGCAGGAATCAGTTTTCAAGAGGTACCTAGGAATCACCTGTAAATCAAAGGAATAGGTTCACAACTTAGACAATGATGCACTTGGCCAAAAAGTGCGTATGTGTTTTCTCCTGAGTATATTCAGGAGAAAACGCATACGCCCTTTTTGGCCAAGCAAGCAAGCGGACAATGTAAGTCTGCACTACAAAGAAGTATCACTTCCCACCAGTCCAAAGGGACATCCACAAAGAGGGTAAAAACCAGAAATTCAAGACAGGCCCTGGAGAACAGGGAGCCTTGTTATGATGATGGGCGGGATGTAAATTGCCAACTGCCTCTCTGGAGGAGTGCATTGTGTTCCCTAAAACAAGGAAACAACAGAGCTACAGAGCCAAGGACACTTCCAGTCTGGGGAATATACCTTGGGAAAACTGAAAATCAATAAGACAGAACCACCACAAATTTTAGGGCTGCACTGCTTACAAGAACCTCAACTTGGGTACACCATAAATATCCCAGGAAATATAAAAATGGTTCAAAAAATTGTGGTACTTACGTACGATGGAATATCCCTCAGCCATTAAATCAATGTCATAAGACCAGTAACAGCTAAATGATTGGATTCAGGTACGATGATTCTAAGTGAAATAAGTTCCACAGAAAAAGAAACTTATCATAAGATATCACTTATGATGATCCTGTAAACATGGCTACACATGAACTGAGTTAGGAAATAGAAGAGAGTCTCACATTTAGAAAACACTCTTATGCCTGCTTAAGGGGGAAGTAGAGGTGGGGAGATGCATAAACCCAGAGTTTGATATAAGCACAGGTACCGTTCCAAAAACCAACTATGGAATAGACCAGACCTAAACCTTCTTCAGTGAAAGGGACTCAAAACCCCATATTTCCCGCAGTGGAATATATCTGACTTGTAAGAATCTTAAAACCTATGTATTGTTATGTCTCCATAAGGGAATCAAGTGTGTCTAGAATGGCACAAAGATGGCACCGAGAATCAGCTCAAACCCACTATAAAAAGGAATTTTAAAAACAAAACAAAAAAAGAGTGAAATTCTTTACAATTCCTTCAGGGTCTCTGATGTAACTTGGAATGACCCTATCTAGAACGACAGCTGGAGGTGGCATTAGTCTGGACACATGCGACTGAGAGGATTGGTGAGATTCGTGAGCAAATGCAGACCCTTAAAAGCAATAATGCATGGCACCCATTCCATGGGTCCCAACTCTCCAGATTGTAGGGAATATTACTACAGCTATAACATGTATGGGAAACCTAGAGAATGGACACACTGTGAATACGAATGGTTTCTAAATCTCAACGAATAATCCCTCTCCAGGTGCTCCAGTTTGACTTTCTAACTGCTTTACTTTTAACCTCCCAACTTGGAGAGAGAGCACCTTTAACCTCCTGGTTCGCACATGTTGCCAAATTGGCAAAGGATGAAAGGGAAGAGGGAGAACCAAAGAGAGAGTAGCTGTTAGGCATTTGGACGGGCATATGTCACACTTATTTCCCGGGAGGAAGAAGAATTGACCAAAGTTTCAGCCACGCACCAGGAACAAGTATAGGTCCTAAACCAAAATATTGGACTTGCGTTCAGCTCACAAAAAACGAGTTAAAAAATGGAGCTATAGGGCAGAGCATTTCACAAACTGGCAGAGTAATAAAGGACAACTATCATCCAAAACTCCGTTGAGGGAAAGCAACAAGGCGGACTTGAAAATGAGGCAGAATACCAGGAAACAGATTTCAAGTGGTACGTTGGAATCGCCTTTAAAGCACAGGAAGGGGGCACATCTTCGACAATAATGCACTTGGCCAAAAAGGGCGTATGCGTTTTCACCTGGGTATATGCAGGAGAAAACGCATACGCCCATTTTGGGCAAGCAAGCACGCGGACATTGTAAGTCTGCACTACAAAGAAGTATCACTTCCCACCGGTCCAAAGGGACATCCACAAAAATGGTAAAAAGCAGAAATTCAAGACAGGCCCTGGAGAACAGGGAGCTTTGTTATGCTGATGGGCGGGATGTAAATTGCCAACTGCCTCTCTGGAGTTGTGCATTGTGTTCCCTAAAACAAGTAAACAACAGAGCTACAGAGCCAAGGGCACTTCCAGTCTAGGGAATATACCTTGGGAAAACTGAAAATCAATAAGACAGAGCCACCCCCAAATTTAGGGCTGCACTGCTTACAAGAAACTCAACTTGGGTACACCTTAAGTATCCAAGGAAATATAAAAATGGTTCAAAAAATTGTGGTACTTACGTACGATGGAATATGCCTCAGCCATGAAATCAATGTCATAAGACCAGTAGCAGCAAAATGAGTGGATTCAGGTATGATGATTCTAAGTGAAATATTTCACACAGAAAAAGAAACGTATCATAAGATATCACTTATGAAGATCCTGTAAACATGGCTACACATGAACTGAGTCAGGAAAGAGAACACAGTCTCACATTTAGAAAAAACTCTTATGCCTGCTTAAGGGGAAAGTGAGGTGGGGTGAGGCATAAAACCAGAGTTTGATATAAGCACAGGAATCGTTCCAAAAACCAACTATGGAATAGAGAAGACTTACAACTTCCTCAGTGAAAGGGATTCAAAATCCCATATTTCACACAGAGGAATATATCTGACTAGTAAGAATCTTAAAACCTATGTATTGATATGTCTCCATAAGGGAATCAATTGTTTCTAGCCTGGCATAATCATGGCAGCGAGAATCAGCTCAAACACACTATAAAACGGAATTTCAAAAACAAAACAAAAAAACAGCAAAATTCTTTACAATTCCTTCAGGGTCTCTGATGAAACTTGGAATGACCCTATCTACAATGACAGCTGGAGGTGGCATAAGGCTGGACACATGGGACTGAGAGTATGGGTGAGATTCGTGAGCAAATGCAGACACTTTAAAGCAATAATGCATGGCACCCGTTTCATGGGTCCCAACTCTCCAGGTTGAAGGGAATATTACTACAGCTATAACATGTATGGGAAACCTAGAGAATGGACACACAGTGAATACGAAAGGTTTCTAAAACTCAACGAATAGTCCCTCTCCTGGTGCTCCAGTTTCACTTTCTAACTGCTTTACTATCAATCTCCCAACTTGGAGAGACAGCACCTTTAACCTCCTGGTTCGCACAGGTTGCTAATTTGCAAAGGATGAAAGGGAAGAGGGAGAACCAATGAGAGAGTAGCTGTTAGGCATTTGAACGGGCACATGTCACTCTTATTTCCCGGGAGGAAGAAGAATTTACCAAAGTCTCAGCCACCCACCCGGAACCAGTATAGGTCCTAAACCAAAATATGTGACTTTTGTTCAGCTCACAAAAAAAACGAGTTAAAAAATGGAGCTATAGGGCAGAGCAATTCACAAACTGGCAGAGTAATAAAGGACAACTCTCATCCAAAAATCTGTTGAGGGAAGGCAACGAGGCAGACTTGAAAGCGTGGCAGAATAGCAGGAAGCAGATTTCAAGAGGTACGTTGGAATTGCCTTTAAAGCACAGGAAGAGGGGCACAACTTCGACAATGATGCACATGGCCAAAATCGGCGTATGCGTTTTCTCCTGAGTATATTCAGGAGAAAACGCATACGCCCTTTTTGCCAAGCAAGCAAGCGGACAATGTAAGCCTGCACTACAAATAAGTGTCACTTCCCACCGGTCCAAAGGGACATCCACAAAAAGGGTATAAACCAGAAATTCAAGACAGGCCCTTGAGAACATGGAGCCTTGTTATTCAGAAGGGTGGAATGTAAATTACCAACTGCCTCCCTGGAGGAGTGCATTGTGTTCCCTAAAACAAGTAAACAACAGAGCTACAGAGCCAAGGACACTTCCAGTCTAGGGAATATACCTTGGGAAAACTGAAAATCAATAAGACAGAGCCACCCCGAAATTTAGGGCTGCACTGCTTACAAGAACCTCAACTTGGGTACACCTTAAATATCCCAGGAAATATAAAAATTGTTCAAAAATTCTGGTACTTACGTAAAATGGAATATCCATCAGCCATGAAATCAATGTCATAAGACCAGTAGCAGCTAAATGAGTGGATACAGGTACGATGAGTCTAACTGAAATAAGTCACACAGAAAAATAAACGTATCATAAGATATCACTTATGAAGTTCCTGTAAACATGGCTACACATGTACTGAGTTAGGAAAGAGAACAGAGTCTCACATTTAGAAAACACTCTTATGCCTGCTTAAGGGGGAAGGAGAGGTGGGGAGATGAATAAACCCAGAGTTTGATATAAGCACAGGTACCATTCCAAAAACCAACTATGGAATAGACCAGACCTAAACCTTCCTCTGTGAAAGGGACTCAAAACCCCATATTTACCGCAGAGGAATATATCTGACTAGTAAGAATCTTAAAACCTATGTATTGATATGTCTCCGTAAAGGTATCAAGTGTTTCTAGACTGGCATAATCATGGCAGCGAGAATCAGCTCAAACACACTATAAAAAGGAATTTCTAAAACAAAACAAAAAAAACAGGGACATTCTTTACAATTCCTTCAGGGTCTCTGATGAAACTTGGAATGACCCTATCTAGAACGACAGCTGGAGGTGGCATAAGGCTGGACATATGGGACTGAGGGGATTGGTGAGATTCGTGAGCAAATGCAGACCCTTTAAAGCAATAATGCATGGCACCCATTCCATGGGTCCCAACTCTCCAGGTTGTAGGGAATATTACTACAGCTATAACATGTATGGGAAACCTAGAGAATGGACACTCTGTGAATACGAAATGTCTCTAAAGCTCAACGAACAGTCCCTCTCCTGGTGCTCCGGTTTGACTTTCCAACTGGTTTACTATCAATCTCCCAAACTGGAGAGACAGCAACTTTAACCTTCTGTTTCGCACAGGTTGCCAATTTGGCAAAGGATGAAACGGAAGAGGGAGAACTATATAGAGAGTAGCTGTTAGGCATTTGGACGGGCACATGTCACTCTTATTTCCCGGAAGGAAGAAGAATTAACCAAAGACTCAGCCAACGACTGGGAACCAGTATAGGTCCTGAACCAAAATATGGGACTTGCGTTCAGCTCACAAAAAACGAGTTAAAAAAAGGAGCTATAGGGCAGAGCAATTCACCAACTGGCAGAGTAATAAAGGACAACTGTCATCCAAAAATCTGTTGAGGGAAGGCAACGAGGCGGATTTGAAAGTGAGGCAGAATAGCAGGAAACGGATTTCAAGAGGTACGTTGGAATCGCCTTTAAAGCACAGGAAGAGGGGCACAACTTCGACAATGATGCACTTGTCCAAAAAGGGCGTATGCGTTTTTTCCTGAGTATATTCAGGAGAAAACACATACGCTCTTTTTGGCCAAGCAAGCAGGCAGACAATGTAAGTCTGCACTACAAAGAAGTATTACTTCCCACCTGTCCAAAGGGACATCCACAAAAAGGGTAAAAACCAGAAATTCAAGACAGGCCCTGGAGATCAGGGAGGCTTGTTATGCTGATGGGCGGGATGTAAATTGCCAACTGCCTCTCTGGAGGAGTGCATTGTGTTCCCTAAAACAAGTAAACAACAGAGCTACAGAGCCAAGGACACTTCCAGTCTAGGGAATATACCTTGGGAAAACTGAAAATCAATAAGACAGTGCCACCACAAAATTTAGGGCTTCACTGCTTGCAAGAACCTCAACTTGGGTACACATTAAATATCGCAGGAAATATAAAAATGGTTCAAAAAATTGTGGTACTTACGTACGATGGAATATGACTCAGCCATGAAATCAATGTCATAAGACCAGTAGCAGCAAAATGAGTGGATTCAGGTATGATGATTCTAAGTGAAATAAGTCACACAGAAAAAGAAACGTATCATAAGATATCACTTATGAAGATCCTGTAAACATGGCTACACATGAACTGAGTTAGGAAAGAGAACAGAGTCTCACATTTAGAAAACACTCTTATGCCTGCTTAAGGGGGAAGGAGAGGTGGGGTGATGCATAAAACCAGAGTTTGATATAAGCACAGGTACCGTTCCAAAAACCAAGTATGGAATAGACAAGACCTACACCTTCCTCAGTGAAAGGCACTCAAAACCCCATATTTCCTGCAGAGGAATATATCTGACTAGTAAGAATCTTAAAACCTATGTATTGATATGGCTCCATAAGGGAATCAAGTGTGTCTAGACTGGCATAAAGATGGCAGCGAGAATCAGCTCAAACCCACTATAAAAAGGAATTTCAAAAACAAAACAGAGAAACTGCGGAATTCTTTACAATTCCTTCAGGGTCTCTGATGAAACTTGGAATGACCCTATCTAGAACGACAGCTGGAGTTGGCATAAGGCTGGACACATGGGACTGAGAGGATTGATGAGATTCGTGAGCAAATGCAGACCCTTTAAAGCAATAATGCATGGCACCCATTCCATGGGTCACAACTCTCCAGGTTGAAGGGGATATTACTACAGCTATAACATGTACGTGAAACCTAGATAATGGACACTGTGAATACGAAAGGTTTCTAAAACTCAACGAATAGTCCCTCTCCTGATGCTCCGGTTTGACTTTCCAACTGCTTTACTATCAATCTCCCAACTTGGAGAGACAGCCCCTTTAACCTCCTGGTTCGCACAGGTTGCCAATTTGTCAGAGGATCAAAGGGAAGAGGGAGAACAAATGAGAGAGTAGCTGTTAGGCATTTGGACAGGCACATTTCACTCTAATTGCCCGGCAGGAAGAATAATTACTCAAAGTCTCAGGCACTCACCGGGATCCAGTATAGGTCCTGAACCAAAAATTTGGACTTGCTTTCAGCTCACAAAAAAAGAGTTGAAAAATGGAGCTCAGGCGCAGAGCAATTCACAAACTGGCAGAGTAATAAAGTCCAACTATGTTCCAGAAATCTGTTGAGGGAAGGCAGTGAAGCGAACCCGAAAATCAGGCAGAATAGCAGGAAACAGATTTCAAGAGGTACGTTGGAATCGTCTGTAAAGCAGAGGAAGAGGGGCACAACTTCGACAATGATGCACTTGGCCAAAAAGGGCATATGCATTTTCTCCTGAATATATGCAGGAGAAAACGCATACGCACATTTTGGCCAAGCAAGAAAGCGGGCAATGCAAATCTGCACTACAAAGAAGTATCACTTCCCACCGGTCAAAAGGGACATCCACAAAATGGGTAAAAACCAGAAAGGCAACACAGGCCTTGGAGAACAGGGAGCCTTGTTATGCTGATGGGCGGGATGTAAGTTGTCAACTGCCTCTCTGGAGGAGTGCATTGTGTTCCCTAAAACAATTAAATAACAGAGCTACAGAGCCAAGGGCACTTCTAGTCTAGGGAATATACCTTGGGCAAACTGAAAATCAATAAGACAGAGCCAGTCCACAATTTAGGGCTGCACTGCTTACAAGAACCTCAACTTGGGTACACCTTAAGTATCCCAGGAAAGATAAAAATGGTTCAAAAAATTGTGGTACTTACGTATGATGGAATATCCCTCAGCCATGAAATCAATGTCATAAGACCAGTAGCAGCAAAATGAGTGGATTCAGGTACGACAATTCTAAGTGAAATAAGTCACACAGAAAAAGAAACGTATCATAAGATATCACTTATGAAGATCCTGTAAACGTGGCTACACATGAACTGAGTTAGGAAAGAGAAGAGAGTCTCATATTTAGAAAACACTCTTATGCCTTCTTAACGGGGAAGGAGAGGTGGGGTGATGCCTAAAACCAGAGTTTGTTATAAGCACAGGTTCCTTTCCCAAAACCAACTATGGAATAGACAAGACCTACACCTTCCTCAGTGAAACGGACTCAAAATCCCATATCTCCCGCAGAGGAATATATCTGACTATTAAGAATCTTAAAACCTGTGTATTGACATGTCTCCATAAGGCAATCAAGTGTGTCTAGACTGGCATAATCATGGCAGTGAGAATCAGCTCAAACCCACTATAAAAAGGAATTTCAAAAACAAACCAAAAAGAACAGGGAAATTCTTTACAATTCCTTCAGGGTCTCTGATGAAACCTGGAATGACACTATCTACAACGACAGCTGGATGTGGCATAAGGCTGGACGCATGGGACTGAGAGGATTGGTGAGATTGGGTGAGCAAATGCAGACTCTTTAAAGCAATAATGCATGGCACCCTTTCTATGGGTCCCAACTCTCCAGGTTGAAGGGAATATTACTACAGCTATACCATGTATGGGAAACCTAGAGAATGGACACACTGTGAATATGAAAGGTTTCTAAAACTCAACGAATAGTCCCTCTCCTTGTGCTCCAGTTTGACTTTCCAACTGCTTTACTATCAATCTCCCAACTTGGAGACACAGAACCTTTAACCTCCTGGTTCGCGCTGGTTGCCAATATGGCAAGGATGAAAGGGAAGAGGGAGAACCAATGAGAGAGTAGCTGTCAGGCATTTGGATGGGCACATGTCACTCTTATTTCCCGTGAGGAAGAAGAATTAACCAAAGTCTCAGCCACCCACCGAAAACCAGTATAGCTTCTGAAAAAAAATATTGAACTTGCGTTCAGCTCACAAAAAACGAGTTACTAAATGGAGCTCACGGGCACAGCAATTCACAAACTGGCAGAGTAATAAACGGCAACTATCGTCCAAAAATCTGTTGAGGGAAGGCAACGAGGTGGACTTGAAAGCGAGGCAGAATAGCAGGAAACAGATTTCAAGAGGTACGTTGGAATCACCTTTAACGCACAGGAATAGGGGCACAGCTTTGACAATGATGCACTTGGGAAAAAAGGGCGTATGCGTTTTCTCCTGAATATATTCAGGAGAAAACGCATACGCAATTTTTGGCCAAGCAAGCAAGCGGGCAATGCAAATCTGCACTACAAAGAAGTATCACTTCCCACTGGTCATTAGGGGCATCCACAAAATGGGTAAAAACCAGAAAGGCAAGACAGGCCCTGGAGAACAGGGAGCATTTTTATGCTGATGGGCGGGATGTAAATTGCAAACTGCCTCTCTGGAGGAGTGCATTGTGTTCCCTAAAACAAATAAACAACAGAGGTACAGAGCCAAGGGCACTTCGAGTCTATGGAATATACCTTGGGAAAACTGAAAATCAATAAGAGAGAGCCACCCCAAAATTTAGGGCTGCACTGCTTACAAGAACCTCAACTTGGGTACACCTTAAATATCCCTGGAAATATAAAAATGGTTCAAAAAATTGTGGTACTTATGTATGATGGAATATCCCTCAGCCATGAAATCAATGTCATAAAACCAGTAGCAGCAAAATGAGTGGATTCAGGTACGATGATTCTAAGTGAAATATGTTACAAAGAAAAAGAAACTTATCATAAGATATCATTTATGAAGATCCTGTAAACATGGCTACACATGAACTGAGTTAGGAAAGAGAACAGAGTCTCACATTTAGAAAACACTCTTATGCCTTCTTAAGGGGGAAGGAGAGGTGGGGTGATGCATAAAACCAGAGTTTGATATAAGCACATGTACCGTTCCAAAAACCAACTATGGAATAGACAAGACCTACACCTTCCTCAGTGAAAGGGACTCATAATCCCATATTTCCCACAGAGGAATATATCCGACTAGTAAGAAACTTAAAACCTATGTACTGATATGTCTCCATAAGGGAATCAAGTGTGTCTAGACTGGCATAAACATGGCAGCGAGAATCAGCTCAAACCCAATCTAAAAAGGAATTTCAAAAACAAAACTAAAAAACAGGGAAATTTTTTACAATTCCTTCAGGGTCTCTGATGAACCCTGGAATGACCATATGTACAATGACAGCTTGATGTGGCATAAGGCTGGACACATGGGACTGAGAGGATTGGTGACATTGGGTGAGCAAAAGCATACCCTTTATAGCAGTAATGCATGGCACCCGTTCCATGGGTCCCAACTCTCCAGGTTGAAGGGAATATTAGTATATCTATAACATGTATGGGAAACCTAGAGAATGGACACACTGTGAATATGAAAGGTTTCTAAAACTCAACGAATAGTCCCTCTCCTTGTGCTCCAGTTTGACTTTCCAACTGCTTTACTATCAATCTCCCAACTTGGAGACACAGAACCTTTAACCTCCTGGTTCGCACAGGTTGCCAATTTGGCAAAGGATGAAAGGGAAGAGGGAGAACCAATGAGAGAGTAGCTGTCAGGCATTTAGACGGGCACATGTCACTCTTATTTCCCGTGAGGAAGAAGAATTAACCAAAGTCTCAGCCACCCACCCAAAACCAGTATAGGTTCTGAAAAAAAATATTGAACTTGCGTTCAGCTCACAAAAAACGATTTACAAAATGGAGCTCAGGGGCACAGCAATTCACAAACTGGCAGAGTAATAAAGGGCAACTATCGTCCAAAAATCTGTTGAGGGAAGGCAACGAGGCGGACTTATAAGCGAGGCAGAATAGCAGGAAACATATTTCAAGAGGTACGTTGGAATCACCTTTAACACACAGGAATAGGGGCACAACTTCGACAATGATGCACTTGGCCAAAAAGGGCGTATGCGTTTTCTCCTGAATATATTCAGGAGAAAACGCATACGCCCTTTTTGGCCAAGCAAGCAAGCGGGCAATGCAAATCTGCACTACCATGAACTATCACTTCCCACCGGTCATTAGGGGCATCCACAAAATGGGTAAAAACCAGAAAGGCAAGACAGGCCCTGGAGAACAGGGAGGCTTTTTATGCTGATGGGCGGGATGTAAATTGCCAACTGCCTCTCTGGAGGAGTGCACTGTGTTCCCTAAAACAAATAAACAACAGAGGTACAGAGCCAAGGGCACTTCGAGTCTAGGGAATATACCTTAGGAAAACTGAAAATCAATAAGACAGAGCCACCCCAAAATTTAGGCCTCCACTGCTTACAAGAACCTCAACTTGGGTACACCTTACATATCCCTGGAAATATAAAAGTGGTTCAAAAAACTGTTGTACTTACGTACGATGGAATATCCCTCAGCCATGAAATCAATGTCATAAAACCAGTAGCAGCAAAATGAGTGGATTCAGGTACGATGATTCTAAGTGAAATATGTCACACAGAAAAATAAACTTATCATAAGATAACATTTATGAAGATCCTATATACATGGCTACACATGAATTGAGTTAGGAAAGAGAACAGAGTCTCACATTTACAAAACACTCTTATGCCTTCTTAAGGGGGAAGGAGAGGTGGGGTGATGCATAAAACCAGAGTTTGATATAAGCACAGGTACCGTTCCAAAAACCAACTATGTAATAGACAAGACCTATACCTTCCTCAGTGAAAGGGACTCATAATCCCATATTTCCCACAGAGGAATATATCCGACTAGTAAGAAACTTAAAACCTATGTACTGATATGTCTCCATAAGGGATTCAAGTGTGTCTAGACTGGAATAAACATGGCAGCGAGAATCAGCTCAAACCCAATCTAAAAAGGAATTTCAAAAACAAAACTAAAAAACAGGGAAATTTTTTTACAATTCCTTCAGGGTCTCTGATGAAACCTTTAATGTCCCTATCTACAATGACAGCTGGATGTGGCATAAGGGTGGACACATGGGACTGAGAGGATTGGTGAGATTGGGTGAGCAAAAGCATACCCTATATAGCAGTAATGCGTGGTACACGTTCCATGGGTCCCAACTCTCCAGGTTGAAGGGAATATTAGTATACCTATAACATGTATGGGAAACCTAGAGAATGGAAACACTGTGAATATGAAAGGTTTCTAAAACTCAACGAATAGTCCCTCTCCTTGTGCTCCAGTTTGACTTTCCAACTGCTTTACTATCAATCTCCCAACTTGGAGACACAGAACCTTTAACCTCCTGGTTCGCACAGGTTGCCAATTTGGCAAAGGATGAAAGGGAAGAGGGAGAACCAATGAGAGAGTAGCTGTCAGGCATTTGGACGGGCACATGTCACTCTTATTTCCCGTGAGGAAGAAGAATTAACCAAAGTCTCAGCCACCCACCGAAAACCAGTATAGGTTCTGAAAAAAAATATTGAACTTGCGTTCAGCTCACAAAAAACGATTTACAAAATGGAGCTCAGGGGCACAGCAATTCACAAACTGGCAGAGTAATAAAGGGCAACTATCGTCCAAAAATCAGTTGAGGGAAGGCAAGGGCATGCAGCATTTTGATTTCAGGGGTCTTGAGCATTGTGATGACAAGTGTCATGGAACCTTGTGATGACTAGGTTGTGGAACATTGTGATGCCAAGAGTCATGGTGCATTGTTATGACAGGGGTAATGGAGCACTTTGATGAGAAGGGTATGGAACATTGGTCTGAAATGTTTCATGGATTATTATGATGAGAGTGGGCATGGAGCATTGTGATGACAAGGGCACGGAACACTGTGATACATGGGTCATGTAGGATTGTAATGAAAATGGCATGGAGCATTGTCATGAGAAGGGCATCGAGCATTGTGATGACAAGTGTCATGGAGCTTTGTGATTACAAGGACATGGAGCAATGTGATGAGAGGGTTCAGGGAGCATTGTGATGACAGTGACATGGAGCATTGTGATGCCATGGGACATGGAGCTTTGTGATGACAAGTCATGGAGCATTTTGATGACAAGGGCATGGTGCATTTTGATGAGAAGGGCAGGGAGCATTTTGATGAACGGGTCATGCAGCAATTTGATAAGAATTGTAATGGAATATTGTGATGGCAGTGTTTATAGAACATTGTGATGTCAGGGGTCTTGGATCTTTGGGATGAAAAGGGTCATGGAGCATTTTGCTGACAGGGTTTATGGAACATTGTGATGTCAGGGGTCATGGAACATTGTGCAGAAAAGTGGATGTAGCACTGTGATGACAGGGTCATGGAACATTGTGATTCCAGGTGTGAGGGAGTATTGTGATGACTAGTGATGGAACATAGTGATATCTCTGGTGAGAGAGCATTTTGATGAGAAGTCCATGGACCATTGTGATTACAAGGTTTATGGAGCATTGCAATGAAAATTTTGTGGTCGGCTGTGATGAAATGCGCGTGGCACATTGTGATGACAATGGTCATAGACCATTGTTCTGACAAAGACATGGAGCATTGTGATGACAAGGGTCACAGAGAATTTTGATGAAAAGTTCATGGAACATTGTGGTTACAAAAGTCACAGAGCCTTGTGATGACGTGGGCATGGACAATTGTGATGACAACTTTATGAATCATTGTGATGACTGGAGTCACTGAGCATTGTGATGACAGGGGTCATGGAGCATTGTGCAGACAAGCGCATTAAGCATTGTGATGACAAGTCTCATGGAACATTCTGATGAAAATGGGCATGGAGCATTTTGATTACAGGGGTCTTGGAGCATTGTGATGAGAAGGGCATGGAGCATTGTGATGAGAAGGCCATGAAGCATGCTGATGACATGCGTCATGGAGCTTTTTAATGACAAGGGCATGGAGCATTGTGATTACAGGGATCTTGGAGCATTGTGATGAATAGGGCATGGATCACTGTGATGAAAAAGGCATGGAACCTTGTCATGACAGGGTTCAAGGAGCATACTGACAACAAGTGTCAGGGAGCATTGTGATGACAAGTGTATTGAGCATTGTGATGACAACGATCATGGAGCATTGTGATGAGAAGACCGTGGATAATTGTGATGATGAGTGTCATGGGGTGTTGAGATGATAAGTGTTATTGAACATTGTGATCACAAGGGTTTGGAGCATTATGATGACAGAGGTCATGGAGAATATTGATTTCATTGTGATGAAAATAGCCTGAAGCATTATGATGATGGGCATGGTGTATTGTGATGACAGGGTTCATGGTGCATTGAGATGAAAAGGGTCATGGAGCACTGTGATTACAAGGGTCTTGGAGCATTGTGATGACATGGGAATGGAGCATTGTGATTAGAAGGCCATGGAACTTTCTGATGACATGCGTCATGGAGCTTTGTGATGACAAGGGCATGCAGCATTTTGATTTCAGGGGTCTTGAGCATTGTGATGACAAGTGTCATGGAACCTTGTGATGACTAGGTAGTGGAACATTGTGATGCCAAGAGTCATGGTGCATTGTTATGACAGGGGTAATGGAGCATTTTGATGAGAAGGGTATGGAACATTGGTCTGAAATGTTTCATGGATTATTGTGATGAGAGTGGGCATGGAGCATTGTGATGACAAGGGCACGGAACACTGTGATACATGGGTCATGCAGGATTGTAATGAAAAAGGCATGGAGCATTGTCATGAGAAGGACATCGAGCATTGTGATGACAAGTGTCATGGAGCTTTGTGATGACCAGGACATGGAGCAATGTGATGAGAGGGTTCAGGGAGCATTGTGATGACAGTGACATGGAGCATTGTGATGCCATGGGACATGGAGCTTTGTGATGACAAGTCATGGAGCATTTTGATGACAAGGGCATGGTGCATTGTGATGAGAAGGGCAGGGAGCATTTTGATGAACGGGTCATGCAGCAATTTGATAAGAATTGAAATGGAATATTGTGATGGCAGTGTTTATAGAACATTGTGATGTCAGGGGTCTTGGATCTTTGGGATGAAATGGGTCATGGAGCATTTTGCTGACAGGGGTTATGGAACATTGTGATGTCAGGGGTCATGGAACATTGTGCAGATAAGTGGATGTAGCACTGTGATGACAGGGTCATGGAACATTGTGATTCCAGGTGTGAGGGAGTATTGTGATGACTAGTGATGGAACATTGTGATATCTCTGGTGAGAGAGCATTTTGATGAGAAGTCCATGGACCATTGTGATTACAAGGTTTATGGAGCATTGCAATGAAATGTTTGTGGTCGGCTGTGATGAAATGCGCATGGCACATTGTGATGACAATGGTCATAGACCATTGTTCTGACAAAGACATGGAACATTGCGATGACAAGGGTCACAAAGAATTGTGATGAAATGTTCATGGAACATTGTGGTTACAAAAGTCACAGAGCCTTGTGATGACGTGGGCATGGACAATTGTGATGACAAACGTTATGAATCATTGTGATGACTGGAGTCACTGAGCATTGTGATGACAGGGGTCATGGAGCATTGTGATGACAAGGGCATGGAGCATTGTGTTGACAGGGGCATGGAGCATTGGTCTGACAAGTTTCATGGATTATTGTGATGACATTGGGCATGGTGCATTGTGATGAGAAGGTCAAGGAGTATTGTGAAGACAGGTGTCAGGGAGCACTGTCATGACATATGTCATGGTCCATTGTGATGACAATGGCATGGAGCACTGTGAAGCCAAATGTAATGGAGAAATGTGAGGACAAATATAATGGAGCATTTTGATGATTAGGGCTTGGAGCATTATGATGACAAGGGCCATTGAAAATTTTCATGACAAGGTCGAGAAGCATTGTGATGACAAGGTCCTGGAGCATTGTGATGACAAAACCATGGAGCCTTGTGATGACAAGTCTCATGGAGCATACTGATGAAAAGGGGCATGGAGCATTGTGATTACAGGGGTCTTGGAACATTGTGATGACAAGGGCATGGCACATTGTGAGGAGAAGACCAAGGAGCATTCTGATGGCATGCGTCCTTGAGTTTTGTGATGACAAGGGCATGGAGCATTGTGATTACATGGGTCTTGGAGCACTGTGATGGAAAGGGCATGGAACATTGTGATGAAAAAGGCATGGAGCCTTGTCATGACAGGGTTCAAGTAACATACTGACAAGTGTCATGGAGCATTGTGATGACAGGGGTCATGAAGAATTGTGATAACAAGAGCATGGAGCATTGTGATGACAAGAGCATGGAACAATGGTCTAATATGTTTCATGGATTATTGCGATGACAGTTGGAATGGCACATTGTGATGACAAGGGCATGGAGCATTGTAATGACCAGGTCATGCAGTATTGTGAAGAGAGGTGTCAGGGAGCATTCTGATGACATATGTAGTGGCCCGCTCTGATGACAACGGCAGGGAGCATTGTGATGCCAAGTGTCATGGAGGATTCTGATGACAAAGGTAATGGAGCATTGTGATGACAAGGGCATGGAGCTTTGTGATGACATGTGCATGGAGCATTGTGATGACAAGTGCATGGAGCATTGCAATGTCAAGTGGATGGAGAATTGTGATGACAAGAGCATGTAACATTTTGATGAGAAGTGTCCTGTAGCACTGTGATGACAAGGACATGGAGAATTGTGATGACAAGGGACATGGAGCATTTTGATAACCAGGGCATGGTGCATTGTGATGACAGGGGTCATGGAGCATTATTATGAGAACGGCCATGGTGCATTCTGACATAAGATATCACTTATGAAGGGAATGTAAACATGGCTACATATGAACTGATTTAGGGAAGAGAACAGAGTATCAGATTTAGAAAACAATATAACGCTTGCTTAAGGGGAAAGAGAGGTGGGGAGATGCACAAAACATAAGATTGATATTAGCACAGGTACCGTTCCATAATCCAAAAACAGAAGAGACAAGCCCTACTCCTTCCTCAGTGAACGGAACTCAACATCCCTATTCCCCTCAGAGAAATATATCTGACTAGTAAGAATTTTAAAACCTATGTATTGATATGTCTCCGTAAGGGAACCAAGTGTGTCTAGAACGACATAAACATGGCAGTGAGAATCAGCTCAAACCCACTATAAAAATGAATTTCAAAACAAAACATAAAAACAGTAAAATTCTTACACAATACCTTCAGGGGTTCTGATGAAACCTGGAATGACCGTATCTACAATGACAGCTGGATGTGGCATAAGGCTGGTCACTTGGGACTGAGAGGATTGGTGAGATTGGGTGAAAAAATGCAGACCCTTTAAAGCAATAATGCCTGCCACCCATTCCATGGTTCCCATCTCTCCAGGTAGAAGGGAATATCACTACAGTTATAACGTGTATGGGAACCTAGAGAATGGAAACCATCTGATGGTGAAAGCTTTGTAAAACTCTCCTATTTTTTTCTCTCCTTGTGCTCCAGTTTGACATTCCAACTGCTTTACTATCAATCTCCCAACTTGGAAAGTCAGCCCCTATATCCTCCTGGTACGCACAGTTGGCAAATTGTGCAGAGGATATAAGGGAAGAGAGAGAACCAATGAGAGAGTAGCTGTAGGCATTTGGACGGCCACATGTCTCTCTAATAGTCCATCACAAAGAGGAATTAACCAAAGTCTCAGCCTGCCCCCCAGAACCAGTATAAGTCCAGAAGCAAAACTGTAGATTTGCGGTCAGATCACAAAAACGCGAGTTGAAAAATGGAGCTCAGGGCCACAGCAATTCACTAACCTGCAGAGTTATAAAGGACTACTCTCTTCGAAAAATCTGTTGAGGGAAAGCCACGAGGCGGAAGGGAAAATGAGGCAGAATGGCATGAAATAGATTTCAAGAGGTACATTGGAATCGGCTTTAAACACAGGAAAAGCATTACAACTTCGAAAATTATGGAAATGGCCATAAAGGGCATATGGGTTTTCACGTGCATATATGCAGGAGAAAACGCATATGCCCTTTTTGGACAAGCAAGCAAGCGGGCAATGCAAAACTGCACTACAAAGTAGTATCACTTCCCACCGGTCAAAAGGGACATCCACAAAATGGGTAAAAACCAGAAAGGCAAGACAGGCCCTGGAGAACAGGGAGCCTTGTTATGCTGATGGGCGGGATGTAAATTGCCGACTGCCTGTCTGGAGGAGTGCATTCTGTTCCCTAAAACAAGTAAACAACAGAGCTACAGAGCCAAGTGCACTTCCAGTCTAGGGAATATACCTTGGGAAAACTGAAAATAAATAAGACAGATCCACACCAAAATTCAGGGCTGCACTGCTTACAAATACCTCAAATTGGGTACACATTAAATATCCCAGGAAAGACAAAAATGGTTCAAGAAATTGTGGTACTTACATATGATGGAATATCCCTCAGCCATGAAATCAATGTCATAAGGCCAGTAGCAGCAAAATGAGTGGATTCAGGTACGATAATTCTAAGTGAAAGAAGTCACACAGAAAAAGAAACTTATCATAAGATATCACTTATGAAGATCCTGTAAACATGGCTACACATGAACTGAGTTAGGAAAGAAAAGAGAGACTCACATTTAAAAAAAAAAAACGCTTATGCTTGCTTAAGGGGGAAGGAGAGGTGGGGTGATGCATAAAATCAGTTTGATATTAGTACAGGTACCGTTCCAAAAACCAAATACGAAATAGACAAAACCTACACCTTCCTCAGTGAAAGGGACTCAACATCCCATATTCACCACAGAGTAATATACCTTAAAAGTATGAATCTTAAAACCTATGTATTGATATGTCTCCATAAGGGAATAAAGTGTGTCTAGACTGGCATAAACATGACAGTGAGAATCAGCTCAAACCCACTATAAAAAGGAATTTCAAAAACAAAACAAAAAAAACAGGGAAATTTCTTTCAATTCCTTCAGGGTCTCTGATGAAACCTGGAATGACCCTATCTACAATGACAGCTGGATGTGGCATAAGGCTGGACACTTGGGACTGAGAGGATTGGTGAGATTGGGTGAGCAAATGCAGACCCTTTAAAGCAATAATGAGGGGCACCCATTCCATGGGTCCCAACTCTCCAGGTTGAAGGGAATATTACTACAGCTATTACATGTATGGGAAACCTAGAGAATGCACACACTGTGAATACGAAAGGTCTCTAAAACTCAACTAATAGTCCCTCTCCTGGTGCTCCGGTTTGACATTCCAACTGCTTTACTATCAATCTCCCAACTTGGAGAGACAGCCCCTTTAACCTCCTGGTTCTCACAGGCTGCCAATTTCGCAGAGGATGAAACGGAAGAGGAAGAACCAAAGAGAGAGTAGCTGTTAGGCATTTGGACGGGCATATGTCACTTTTATTTCCAGGGAGGAAGAAGAATTGACCAAAGTCTCAGCCACACACCGGGAGCCAGTATATGTTCTGAACCAAAATATTTGACTTGCGTTCAGCTCAGAAAAAAAGAGTTAAATATGGAGCTCAGGGGCACAGCAATTCACAAACTGGCAGAGTAATAAAGGGCAACTATCGTCCAAAATTCTGTTGAGGGAAGGCAACGAGGCAAACTTGAAAGGGAGGCAGAATTGCAGGAAACAGATTTCAAGAGGTACGTTGGAATCACCTTTCAAGCACAGGAAGAGGGGCACAACTTCGACAATGATGCACTTGGCTAAAAAGGGCGTTTGCATTTTCTCCTGAATATATTCAGGAGAAAACGCATACGCCCTTTTTGGCCAAGCAAGCAAGTGGGCAATGCAAATCTTCACTACAAAGAAGTATCACTTCCCACCGGTCAAAAGGGACATCCACAAAATGTGTAAAAACCAGAAAGGCAAGACAGGCCCTGGAGAACAGGGAGCCTTGTTATGCTGATGGGCGGGATGTGAATTGCCAACTGCCTCTCTGGAGGAGAGCATTGTGTTCCCTAAAACAAGTAAACAACAGAGATATAGAGCCAAGGACACTTCCAGTCAAGGGAATATACCTTGGGAAAACTGAAAATCAATAAGACAGAACCACCCCAAAATTTAGGGCTGCACTGCTTACAAGAACCTCAACTTGGGTACACCTTAAATATCCCAGGAAATATAAAAAAGGTTCAAAAAATGGTGGTACTTACGTATGATTGAATATCCCTCAGCCATGAAATCAATGTCATAAGACCAGTAGCAGCAAAATGAGTGGATACAGGTACGATGATTCTAAGTGAAATAAGTCACACAGAAAAAGAAACGTATCATAAGATATCACTTATGAAGATCCTGTAAACATGGCTACACATGAACTGAGTTAGGAAAGAGAAGAGAGTCTCACATTTAGAAAACACTCTTATGCCTGCTTAAGAGGGATGGAGAGGTGGGGTGATGCATAAAACCAGATTTTGATATATGCAGAGGTAGAGTTCCAAAAACCAAGTATGGAATAGACAAGACCTACACCTTCCTCAGTGAAAGGGACTCAAAACCCCATATTTCCCGCAGAGGAATATATCTGACTAGTAAGAATCTTAAAACCTATGTATTGATATGTCTCCATAAGGGAATCAAGTGCGTCTAGACTGGCATAAACATGACAGTGAGAATCAGCTCAAACCCACTATAAAAAGGAATTTGAAAAACAAAAAACAGGGAAATTCTTTTTAATTCCTTCAGGGTCTCTGATGAAATCTGGAATGACCCTATCTACAATGACAGCTGCATGTGGAATAAGGCTGGACACATAGGACTGAGAGGATTGGTGAGATTGGGTGAGCAAATGCAGACCCTTTAAAGCAATAATTCATGGCACCCATTCCATGGGTCCCAACTCTCCAGGTTGAAGGGAATATTACTACAACTATAACATGTATGGGAAACCTAGAGAATGGACACACTGTGAATACAAATAATCTCTAAAACTCAACGTATAGTCCCTCTCCTGGTGCTCCGGTTTGACTTTCCAACTGCTTTACTATCAATCTCCCAACCTTGAGAGACCGCACATTTAACCTCCTGTTTCGCACAGGTTGCCAATTTCGCAGAGGATGAATGGGAAGAGGGAGAACCAATGAGAGAGTAGCTGTTAGGCATTTGGACGGGCATATGTCACTCTTATTTCCCGGGAGGAAGAAGTATTGACCAAAGTCTCCGCCACCCACCGGGAACCAGTATATGTCCTGAACCAAAATATTGGACTTGCATACAGCACAGAAAAAAACAGTTAAAAAACGGAGCTCAGGGGCACAGCAATTCACAAACTGGCAGAGTAATAAAGGACAACTATCGTCCAAAAACCTGTTGAGCGAAGGACACGAGGCGGACTTGAAAGCCAGGCAGAATTGCCGGAAACGGATTTCAAGAGTTACGTTGGAATCACCTTTAAAGCACAGGAAGAGGGGCACAACTTCGACAATGATGCACTTGGCCAAAAAGGGCTTATGCATTTTCTCCTGAGTATATTCAGGAGAAAACGCATACAGTTTTTTTGGCCAGCAAGCAAGAGTTCATGCAAGTCTGCACTACAAAGAAGTATCATTTCCCACCGGTCCAAAGGAACATCGAAAAAATGGGTAAAACCCAGAAATTCAAGACAGGCCCTGGAGAACAGGGAGCCTTGTTATGTTGAAGGGCGGGATGTATATTGCCAACTGCCTCTCTGGAGGAGTGCACTGTGTTCCCTAAAAGAAGTAAACAACAGAGCTACAGAGCCAAGGGCACTTCCAGTCTAGGGAATATACCTTGGGAAAACTGAAAATCAATAAGACAGAGCCACCCAAAAATTTAGGCCTGCACTGCTTACAAGAACGTCAACTTAGGTACACCTTAAATATCCCAGGAAATATAAAAATGGTTCAAAATATTGTGGTACTTACATACGATGGAATATCCCTCAGACATGAAATCAATGTCATAAGACCAGTAGCAGCAAAATGAGTGGATTCAGGTACGATGATTCTAAGTGAAATCAGTCACACAGAAAAAGAAACTTATCATAAGATATCACTTATGAAGATCCTGTAAACATGGCTACACATGAACTGTGTTAGGGAAGAGAACAGAGTCTCACATTTAGAAAACACTCTTATGCCTGCATAAGGGGGAAGGAGAGGTGGGGTGATGCATAAAACCAGAGTTTGATATAAGCATAGGTACTGTTCCAAAAACCAACTATGGAAGACACAAGACCTACACCTTGCTCAGTGAAAGGGACTCGAAACCCCATATTTCCCACAGAGGAATATATCTGACTAGTAAGAATCTTAAAACCTATGTATTGATATGTCTCCGTAAGGGAATCAAGTGTGTCTAGACTGGCATAAACCTGGCAGTGAGAATCACCTCAAACCAACTATAAAAAGGAATTTCAAAAATAAATCCAAAAAACTGGGAAATTCTTTACAATTCCTTCAGGGATTCTGATGAAACCTAGAATGACCCTATCTACAACGACAGCTGGATGTGGCATAAGGCTGGACACATGGGACTGAGAGGATTGGTGAGATTGGCTGAGCAAACGCAGACCATTTAAAGCAATAATGCATGGCACCCATTCCATGGGTCCCAACTCTCCAGGTTGAAGGGAATATTACTACAGCTCTAACATGTACGGGAAACCTAGAGAATGGACACACTGTGAATACGAAAGGTTTCTAAATCTCAACGAATAGTCCCTCTCCTGGTGCTCAAGTTTGACATTCCAACTGCTTTACTATCAATCTCCCAAATTGGAGAGACAGCACCTTTAACTTCCTGGTTCGCACAGCTTGCCAATTTGGCAAAGAATGAAAGGGAAGAGGGAGAAACAATGAGAGAGTAGCTGTTATGCATTTGGACGGGCACATGTCACTCTAATTTCCCGGGAGGAAGAATAATTGACAAAAGTCTCAACCACCCACCGGGAACCAGTATAGGTCCTGAACCAAAATATTGGACTTGCGTTCAGCTCAGATAAAACGAGTTAGAAATGGAGCTCAGGGGCACAGCAATTCACAAACTGGCAGAGTAATAAAGGGCAACTATCGTCCAAAAATCTTTTGAGGGAATGCAATGAGGCGGACTTGAAAGTGAGGTAGAATAGCAGGAATCAGATTTCAAGAGGTACATAGGAATCGCCTGTAAAGCAAAGGAATAGGTGCACAACTTAGACAATGATGCACTTGGCCAAAAAGGGCGTATGTGTTTTGTCCTGAATATATTCAGGAGAAAACGCATACGACCTTTTTGGCCAAGCAAGCAAGCGGGCAATGCAAATCTGCACTACAAAGAAGTATCACTTCCCACCGGTCAAAAGGGACATCCACAAAATGGGTACAAACCAGAAAGGCAAGACAGGCCCTGGAGAACAGGGAGCCTTGTTATGCTGATGGGCGGGATGTAAACTGCCAACTGCCTCTCTGGAGGAGTGCATTGTGTTCCGTAAAACAAGTAAACAACAGAGCTACAGAGCCAAGGGCACTTCGAGTCTAGGGAATATACCTTGGGAAAACTGAAAATCAATAAGACAGAGCCACCCCAAAATTTAGGGTTGCACTGCTTACAAGAACCTCAAGTTGGGTTCACCTTAAGTATCCCAGGAAAGATAAAAATTGTTCAAAAAATCGTGGTACTTACGTATGATGGAATATCCCTCAGCCATGAAATCAATGTCATAATACCAGTAGCAGCAAAATGAGTGGATTCAGGTACGATGATTCTAAGTGAAATAAGTCACACAGAAAAAATAAACTTATCATAAGATAATACTTATGAAGATCCTGTAAACATGGCTACACATGAACTGAGTTAGGAAAGAGAAGAGAGTCTCACATATAGAAAACACTCTTATGCCTGCTTAAGGGGGAAGGAGAGGTTGGGTGATGCATAAAACCAGAGTGTGATATAAGCACAATTACCGTTCAAAAAACCAACTATGGAATAGACAAGACCTACACCTTCCTCAGTGAAAGGGACTCAGAACCCCATATTTCCCGCAGAGGAATATATCTGACTAGTAATAATCTTAAAACCTATGTATTGATAGGTCTCTTTTAGGGAATCAAGTGCGTCTAGACAGGCATAAACTTGGCAGCGAGAATCAGCTCAAACCCACTATAAAAATGAATTGGAAAAACAAAAAAAATGGGAAATTCTTTACAATTCCTTCAGGGTCTCTGATGAAACCTGTAATGACCCTATCTACAACGACAGCTGCATGAGGCATAAGGCTGGACACATAGGACTGAGAGGATTGGTGAGACTGGGTGAGCAAATGCAGACCCTTTAAAGCAATAATGCATGGCACACATTCCATGGGTCCCAACTCTCCGGGTTGAAGGGAATATTACTACAGCTATAACATGTATGGGAAACCTAGAGAATGGACATACTGTGAATATGAAAGGTTTCTAAATCTCAACGAATAGTCCCTCTCCTGGTGCTCCAGTTGGACTTTCCAACTGCTTTACTATCAATCTCCCAACTTGGAGAAGACAGCACCTTTAACCTCCTGGTTGGCACAGGTTGCCAATTTGACAAAGGATGAAAGGCAAGAGGGAGAACCAATGAGAGAGTAGCTGTTAGGCATTTGGACGGGCACATGTCACTCTTATTTCCTGGCAGGAAGAAGAATTAACAAAAGTCTCAGCCACCCACCGGGAACCAGTGTAGGCCCACAACCAAAATATTGGACTTGAATTCAGCTCACAAAAAACGAGTTAAAAAATGGAGTTCCGGGGCACAGCAATTCACAAACTGGCAGAGTAATATAGGACAACTATCATCCAAAAATCTGTTGAGGGAAGGCAACGAAGCGGACTTGAAAGGGAGGCAGAATAGCAGGAAACAGATTTCAAGATGTACGGTGGAATCGCCTTTAAAACACAGGAAGAGGGGCACAACTTCGACAATGATGCACTTGGCCAAAAAGGGCGTATGTGTTTTCTCCTGAGTATATTCAGGAGAAAACACATACGCTCTTTTTGGCCAAGCAAGCAAGCGGACAATGTAAGTCTGCACTACAAAGAAGTATCACTTCCCACCGGTCCAAAGGGACATCCACAAAAAGTGTAAAAACCAGAAATTCAAGACAGGCCCTGGAGAACAGGGAGGCTTGTTATGCTGATGGGCGGGATGTAAATTGCCAACTGCCTCTCTGGAGGAGTGCATTGTGTTCCCTAAAACAAGTAA
Organism: Mesoplodon mirus; assembly: GCF_964341445.2. Lineage (NCBI taxonomy): Eukaryota > Metazoa > Chordata > Mammalia > Artiodactyla > Ziphiidae > Mesoplodon > Mesoplodon mirus. The sequence goes on from NW_028295008.1 coordinate 93,286, forward strand.
ACAACAGAGCTACAGAGCCAAGGACACTTCCAGTCTGGGTAATATACATTGGGAAAATTGAAAATCAATAAGACAAAACCACCACAAATTTTAGGGCTGCACTGCTTACAAGAACGTCAACTTGGGTACACCTTAAATATCCCAGGAAATATAAAAATGGTTCAAAAAATTGTGGTACTTACGCACGATGGAATATCCCTCAGCCATGAAATCAATGTCATAAGACCAGTAGCAGCAAAATGAGTGGATTCAGGTACGATGATTCTAAGTGAAATAAGTCACACAGAGAAAGAAACTTATCATAAGATATCACTTATGAAGATCCTGTAAACATGGCTACACATGTACTGAGTTACGAAAGAGAACAGAGTCTCACATTTAGAAAACACTCTTATGCCTGCTTAAGGGGGAAGGAGAGGTGGGGAGATGCATAAACCCAGAGTTTGATATAAGCACAGGTACTGTTCCAAAAACCAACTATGGAATAGACCAGACCTAAACCTGCTTCAGTGAAAGGGACTCAAAACCCCATATTTCCCGCAGAGGAATATATCTGACTAGTAAGAATCTTAAAACCTATGTATTGATATGTCTCCGTAAGGGAATCAAGTGTTTCTAGACTGGCATAATCATGGCAGCGAGAATCAGCTCAAACACACTATAAAAAGGAGTTTCTAAAACAAAACAAAAAAACAGGGAAATTCTTTACAATTCCTTCAGGGTCTCTGATGAAACTTGGAATGACCCTATCTAGAACGACAGCTGGAGGTGGCATAAGGCTGGACACATGGGACTGAGAGGATTGGTGAGATTCGTGAGCAAATGCAGACCCTTTAAAGCAATAATGCATGGCACCCATTCCATGGGTCCCAACTCTCCAGGTTGTAGGGAATATTACTACAGCTATAACATGTATGGGAAACCTAGAGAATGGACACTCTGTGAATACGAAATGTCTCTAAAGCGCAACGAACAGTCCCTCTCCTGGTGCTCCGGTTTGACTTTCCAACTGCTTTACTATCAATCTCCCAACCTGGAGAGACAGCACCTTTAACCTCCTGTTTCGCACAGGTTGCCAATTTGGCAAAGGATGAAACGGAAGAGGGAGAACCATATAGAGAGTAGCTGTTAGGCATTTGGACGGGCACATGTCACTCTTATTTCCCGGGAGGAAGAAGAATTAACAAAAGACTCAGCCAACGACTGGGAACCAGTATAGGTCCTGAACCAAAATATGGGACTGGCGTTAAGCTCACAAAAAACGAGTTAAAAAAAAGGAGCTATAGGGCAGAGCAATTCACCAACTGGCAGAGTAATAAAGGACAACTGTCATGCAAAAATCTGTTGAGGGAAGGCAAAGAGGCGGACTTGAAAGGGAGGCAGAATAGCAGGAAACGGATTTCAAGAGGTACGTTGGAATCGCCTGTAACACACAGGAAGTGGGGCACAACTTCGACAATGATGCACTTGTCCAAAAAGGGCGTATGCGTTTTTTCCTGAGTATATTCAGGAGAAAACACATATGCTCCTTTTGGCCAAGCAAGCAAGCGGACAATGTAAGTCTGCACTACAAAGAAGTATTACTTCCCACCTGTCCAAAGGGACATCCACAAAAAGGGTAAAAACCAGAAATTCAAGACAGGCCCTGGAGAACAGGGAGCCTTGTTATGCTGATGGGCGGGATGTAAATTGCCAACTGCCTCTCTGGAGGAGTGCATTGTGTTCCCTAAAACAAGTAAACAACAGAGCTACAGAGCCAAGGACACTTCCAGTCTAGGGACTATACCTTGGGAAAACTGAAAATCAATAAGACAGTGCCACCACAAAATTTAGGGCTGCACTGCTTACAAGAACCTCAACTTGGGTACACATTAAATATCGCAGGAAATATAAAAATGGTTCAAAAAATTGTGGTACTTACGTACGATGGAATATGCCTCAGCCATGAAATCAATGTCATAAGACCAGTAGCAGCAAAATGAGTGGATTCAGGTATGATGATTCTAAGTGAAATAAGTCACACAGAAAAAGAAACGTATCATAAGATATCACTTATGAAGATCCTGTAAACATGGCTACACATGAACTGAGTTAGGAAAGAGAACAGTGTCTCACATTTAGAAAACACTCTTATGACTGCTTAAGGGGGAAGGAGAGGTGGGGTGATGCATAAAACCAGAGTTTGATATAAGCACAGGTACCGTTCCAAAAACCAATTATGGAATAGACAAGACCTACACCTTCCTCAGTGAAAGGCACTCAAAACCCCATATTTCCTGCAGAGGAATATATCTGACTAGTAAGAATCTTAAAACCTATGTATTGATATGTCTCCGTAAGGGAATCAAGTGTGTCTAGACTGGCATAAAGATGACAGCGAGAATCAGCTCAAACCCACTATAAAAAGGAATTTCAAAAACAAACCAAAAAAAACTGGGACATTCTTTACAATTCCTTCAGGGTCTCTGATGAAACCTGGAATGACACTATCTACAATGACAGCTGGATGTGGCATAAGGCTGGACACATGGGACTGAGAGGATTGGTGAGATTGGGTGAGCAAATGCAGACACTTTAAAGCAATAATGCATGGCACCCATTCCATGGGTCCCAACTCTCCAGGTTGAAGGGAATATTAGTATAGCTATAACATGTAAGGGAAACCTAGAGAATGGACACACTGTGAATATGAAAGGTTTCTAAAACTCACCGAATAGTCCCTCTCCTTGTGCTCCAGTTTGACTTTCCAACTGCTTTACTATCAATCTCCCAACTTGGAGAGACAGCACCTTTAACCTCCTGGTTCGCACAGGTTGCCAATTTGGCATAGGATGAAAGGGAAGAGGGAGAACCAATGAGAGAGTAGCTGTTAGGCATTTGGATGGGCACATGTCACTCTTATTTCTCGGGAGGAAGAAAAATTAACCAAAGTCTCAGCCACCCACCGAAAACCAGTATAGTTTCTGAAAAAAAATATTGAACTTGCGTTCGGCTCACAAAAGATGAGTTACTAAATGAAGCTCAGGGGCACAGCAATTCACAAACTGGCAGCGTAATAAAGGGCAACTATCGTCCAAAAATCTGTACAGGGAAGGCAACGAGGCGAAATTATACGCGAGGCAGAATACCAGGAAACAGATTTCAAGAGGTACATTGGAATCACCTTTAACGCACAGGAATAGGGGCAGAAATTTGACAATGATGCACTTGGCCAAAAAGGGCGTATGCGTTTTCTCCTGAATATATTCAGGAGAAAACGCATATGCCCTTTTTGGCCAAGCAAGCAAGCGGGCAATGCAAATCTGCACTACAAAGAAGTATCACTTCCCACCGGTCATTACGGGCATCCACAAAATGGGTAAAAACCAGAAAGGCAAGACAGGCCCTGGGGAACAGGGAGCCTTTTTATGCTGATGGGCGGGATGTAAATTGCCAACTGCCTCTCTGGAGGAGTGCATTGTGTTCCCTAAAACAAAGAAACAACAGAGCTACAGAGCCAAGGGCACTTTGAGTCTAGGGAATATACCTTGGGAAAACTGAAAATCAATAAGACAGAGCCACCCCAAAATTTAGGCCTCCACTGCTTACAAGAACCTCAACTTGGGTACAACTTACATATCCCTGGAAATATAAACATGGTTCAAAAAATTGTGGTACTTACGTATGATGGAATATCCCTCAGCCATGAAATCAATGTCATAAAACCAGTAGCAGCAAAATGAGTGGATTCAGGTACGATGATTCTAAGTGAAATACGTCACACAGAAAAAGAAACTTATCATAAGATATCATTTATGAAGATCCTGTAAACATGGCTACACATGAACTGAGTTAGGAAAGAGAACAGAGTCTCACATTTAGAAAACACTCTTATGCCTGCTTAAAGGGGAAGGAGAGGTGGGGTGATGCATTAAACCAGAGTTTGATATAAGCACAGGTACCGTTCCAAAAACCAACTATGGAATAGAAAAGACCTACACCTTCCTCAGTGAAAGGGACTCATAATCCCATATTTCCCACAGAGGAATATATCCGACTAGTAAGAAACTTAAATCCTATGTACTGATATGTCTCCATAAGGGAATCAAGTGTGTCTAGACTGGTATAAACATGGCAGCGAGAATCAGCTCAAACCCAATCTAAAAAGGAATTTCAAAAACAAAACAAAAAAACAGGGAAATTTTTTACAATTCCTTCAGGGTCTCTGATGAAACCTGGAATGACCCTATCTACAATGACAGCTGGAAGTGGCATAAGCCTGGACACATGGGACTGAGAGGATTGGTGAGATTGGGTGAGCAAAAGCATACCCTTTATAGCAGTAATGCATGGCACTGGTTCCATGGGTCCCAACTCTCCAGGTTGAAGGGAATATTAGTATAGCTATAACATATATGGGAAACCTAGAGAATGGACACACTGTTAATATGAAAGGTTTCTAAAACTCAACGAATAGTCCCTCTCCTTGTGCTCCAGTTTGACTTTCCAACTGCTTTACTATCAATCTCCCAACTTGGTGACACAGAACCTTTAACCTCCTGGTTCGCACAGGTTGCCAATTTGGCAAAGGATGAAAGGGAAGAGGGAGAACCAATGAGAGAGTAGCTGTCTGGCATTTGGACGGGCACATGTCACTCTTATTTCCCGTGAGGAAGAAGAATTAACCAAAGTCTCAGCCACCCACCGAAAACCAGTATAGGTTCTGAAAAAAAATATTGAACTTGCGTTCAGCTCACAAAAAAACGAGTTACTAAATGGAGCTCAGGGGCACAGCAATTCACAAACTGGCAGAGTAATAAAGGGCAACTATCGTCCAAAAATCTGTTGAGGGAAGGCAAGGGCATGCAGCATTTTGATTTCAGGGGTCTTGAGCATTGTGATGACAAGTGTCATGGAACCTTGTGATGACTAGGTAGTGGAACATTGTGATGCCAAGAGTCATGTTGCATTGTTATGACAGGGGTAATGGAGCATTTTGATGAGAAGGGTATGGAACATTGGTCTGAAATGTTTCATGGATTATTGTGATGAGAGTGGGCATGGAGCATTGTGATGACAAGGACACGGGACACTGTGATACATGGGTCATGCAGGTTTGTAATGAAAATGGCATGGAACACTGTCATGAGAAGGCCATCGAGCATTGTGATGACAAGTGTCATGGAGATTTGTGATGACAAGGACATGGAGCAATGTGATGAGAGGGTTCAGGGAGCATTGTGATGACAGTGACATGGAGCATTGTGATGCCATGGGACATGGAGCTTTGTGATGACAAGTCATGGAGCATTTTGATGACAAGGGCATGGTGCATTGTGATGAGAAGGGCAGGGAGCATTTTGATGAACGGGTCATGCAGCAATTTGATAAGAATTGTAATGGAATATTTTGATGTCTGTGTTTATAGAACATTGTGATGTCAGGGGTCTTGGATCTTTGGGATGAAAAGGGTCATGGAGCATTTTGCTGACAGGGGTTATGGAACATTGTGATGTCAGGGGTCATGGAACATTGTGCAGATAAGTGGATGTAGCACTGTGATGACAGGGTCATGGAACATTGTGATTCCAGGTGTGAGGGAGTATTGTGATGACTAGTGATGGAACATTTTGATATCGCTGGTGAGAGAGCATTTTGATGAGAAGTCCATGGTCCATTGTGATTACAAGGTTTATGGAGCATTGTAATGAAAAGTTTGTGGTCGGCTGTGATGAAATGCGCGTGGCACATTGTGATGACAATGGTCATAGACCATTGTTCTGACAAAGACATGGAGCATTGTGATGACAAGGGTCACAGAGAATTGTGATGAAAATTTCATGGAACATTGTGGTTACAAAAGTCACAGAGCCTTGTGATGACGCGGGCATGGACAATTGTGATGACAACGTTATGAATCTTTGTGATGACTGGAGTCACTGAGCATTGTGATGACAGTGGTCATGGAGCATTGTGCAGACAAGCGCATTAAGCATTGTGATGACAAGTCTCATGGAATATTCTGATGAAAATGGGCATGGAGCATTGTGATTACAGGGGTCTTGGAGCATTGTGATGAGAAGGGCATGGAGCATTGTGATGAGAAGGCCATGAAGCATGCTGATGACATGCGTCATGGAGATTTTTAATGACAAGGGCATGGAGCATTGTGATTACAGGGATCTTGGAGCATTGTGATGAAAAGGGCATGGATCACTGTGATGAAAAAGGCATGGACCCTTGTCATTGCAGGGTTCAAGAAGCATACTGACGACAAGTGTCAGGGAGCATTGTGATGACAAGTGTATTGAGCATTGTGATGACAACGATCATGGAGAATTGTGATGAGAAGACCGTGGATAATTGTGATGATGAGTGTCATGGGGTGTTGAGATGATAAGTGTTATTGAACATTGTGATCACAAGTGTTTGGAGCATTATGATGACAGAGGTCATGGAGAATATTGATTTCATTGTGATGACAATAGCCTGAAGCATTATGATGATGGGCATGGTGTATTGTGATGACAGGGTTCATGGAGCATTGAGATGAAAAGGGTCATGGAGCACTGTGATTACAAGGGTCTTGGAGCATTGTGATGACATGGGAATGGAGCATTGTGATGAGAAGGCCATGGAACTTTCTGATGACATGCATCATGGAGCACTGTGATGACAAGGGCATGCAGCATTTTGATTTCAGGGGTCTTGAGCATTGTGATGACAAGTGTCATGGAACCTTGTGATGACTAGGTAGTGGAACATTGTGATGCCAAGAGTCATGGTGCATTGTTATGACAGGGGTAATGGAGCATTTTGATGAGAAGGGTATGGAACATTGGTCTGAAATGTTTCATGGATTATTGTGATGAGAGTGGACATGGAGCATTGTGATGACAAGGGCACGGGACACTGTGATACATGGGTCATGCAGGATTGTAATGAAAAAGGCATGGAGCATAGTCATGAGAAGGGCATCGAGCATTGTGATGACAAGTGTCATGGAGCTTTGTGATGACCAGGACATGGAGCAATGTGATGAGAGGGTTCAGGGAGCATTGTGATGACAGTGACATGGAGCATTGTGATGCCATGGGACATGGAGCTTTGTGATGACAAGTCATGGAGCATTTTGATGACAAGGGCATGGTGCATTGTGATGAGAAGGGCAGGGAGCATTTTGATGAACGGGTCATGCAGCAATTTGATAAGAATTGTAATGGAATATTGTGATGACGGTGTTTATAGAACATTGTGATGTCAGGGGTCTTGCATCTTTGGGATGAAAAGGGTCATGGAGCATTTTGCTGACAGGGGTTATGGAACATTTTGATGTCAGGGGTCATGGAACATTGTGCAGATAAGTGGATGTAGCACTGTGATGACAGGGTCATGGAATATTGTGATTCCAGGTGTGAGGGAGTATTGTGATGTCTAGTGATGGAGCATTGTGATATCTCTGGTGAGAGAGCATTTTGATGATAAGTCCATGGACCATTGTGATTACAAGGTTTATGGAGCATTGCAATGAAAAGTTTGTGGTCGGCTGTGATGAAATTCGCGTGGCACATTGTGATGACAATGGTCATAGACCATTGTTCTGACAAAGACATGGAGCATTGTGATGACAAGGGTCACAAAGAATTGTGATGAAAAGTTCATGGAACATTGTAGTTACAAAAGTCACAGAGCCTTGTGATGACGCGGGCATGGACAATTGTGATGACAAACGTTATGAATCATTGTGATGACAGGAGTCACTGAGCATTGTGATGACAGTGGTCATGGAGCATTGTGATGACAAGGGCATGGAGCATTGTGTTGACAGCGGCATGGAGCATTGGTCTGACAAGTTTCATGGATTATTGTGATGACATTGGGCATGGTGCATTGTGATGAGAAGGTCAAGGAGTATTGTGAAGACAGGTGACAGGGAGCACTGTCATGACATATGTCATGGTCCATTGTGATGACAATGGCATGGAGCACTGTGAAGCCAAATGTAATGGAGAAATGTGAGGACAAATATAATGGAGCATTTTGATGATTAGGGCTTGGAGCATTATGATGACAAGGGCCATTGAAAATTTTCATGACAAGGTCGAGAAGCATTGTGATGACAAGGTCCTGGAGCATTGTGATGACAAAACCATGGAGCCTTGTGATGACAAGTCTCATGGAGCATACTGATGAAAAGGGGCATGGAGCATTGTCATTACAGGGGTCTTGGAACATTGTGATGACAAGGGCATGGCACATTGTGAGGAGAAGACTAAGGAGCATTCTGATGGCATGCGTCCTTGAGTTTTGTGATGACAAGGGCATGGAGCATTGTGATTACATGGGTCTTGGAGCACTGTGATGGAAAGGGCATGGAACATTGTGATGAAAAAGGCATGGAGCCTTGTCATGACAGGGTTCAAGGAACATACTGACAAGTGTCATGGAGCATTGTGATGACAGGGGTCATGAAGAATTGTGATAACAAGAGCATGGAGCATTGTGATGACAAGAGCATGGAACAATGGTCTAATATGTTTCATGGATTATTGCGATGACAGTTGGAATGGCGCATTGTGATGATAAGGGCATGGAGCATTGTGATGACCAGGTCATGCAGTATTGTGAAGAGAGGTGTCAGGGAGCATTCTGATGACATATGTAGTGGCCCGCTCTGATGACAATGGCATGGAGCATTGTGATGCCAAGTGTCATGGAGGATTCTGATGACAAAGGTAATGGAGCATTGTGATGACAAGGGCATGGAGCTTTGTGATGACATGTGCATGGAGCATTGTGATGACAAGTGCATGGAGCATTGCAATGTCAAGTGGATGGAGAATTGTGATGACAAGAGCATGTAACATTTTGATGAGAAGTGTCCTGTAGCACTGTGATGACAAGGACGTGGAGAATTGTGATGACAAGGGACATGGAGCATTTTGATAACCAGGGCATGGTGCATTGTGATGACAGGGGTCATGGAGCATTATTATGAGAACGGCCATGGTGCATTCTGACATAAGATATCACTTATGAAGGGAATGTAAACATGGCTACATATGAACTGATTTAGGGAAGAGAACAGTGTATCAGATTTAGAAAACAATATAACGCTTGCTTAAGGGGAAAGAGAGGTGGGGAGATGCACAAAACATAAGATTGATATTAGCACAGGTACCGTTCCATAATCCAAAAACAGAAGAGACAAGCCCTACTCCTTCCTCAGTGAACAGAACTCAACATCCCTATTCCCCTCAGAGAAATATATCTGACTAGTAAGAATTTTAAAACCTATGTATTGATATGTCTCCGTAAGGGAACCAAGTGTGTCTAGAACGACATAAACATGGCAGTGAGAATCAGCTCAAACCCACTATAAAAATGAATTTCAAAACAAAACATAAAAACAGTAAAATTCTTACACAATACCTTCAGGGGTTCTGATGAAACCTGGAAAGACCCTATCTACAATGACACCTGGATGTGGCATAAGGCTGGTCACTTGGGACTGAGAGGATTGGTGAGATTGGGTGAAAAAATGCAGACCCTTTAAAGCAATAATGCCTGCCACCCATTCCATGGTTCCCATCTCTCCAGGTAGAAGGGAATATCACTACAGTTATAACGTGTATGGGAACCTAGAGAATGGAAACCATCTGATGGTGAAAGGTTTGTAAAACTCTCCTATTTTTTTCTCTCCTTGTGCTCCAGTTTGACATTCCAACTGCTTTACTATCAATCTCCCAACTTGGAAAGTCAGCCCCTATATCCTCCTGGTACGCACAGTTGGCAAATTGTGCAGAGGATATAAGGGAAGAGAGAGAACAAATGAGAGAGTAGCAGTAGACATTTGGACGGCCACATGTCTCTCTAATTTTCCATCACAAAGAGGAATTAACCAAAGTCTCAGCCTGCCCCCCAGAACCAGTATAAGTCCAGAAGCAAAACTGTTGATTTGCGGTCAGATCACAAAAACGCGAGTTGAAAAATGGAGCTCAGGGCCACAGCAATTCACTAACCTGCAGAGTTATAAAGGACTACTCTCTTCGAAAAATCTGTTGAGGGAAAGCCACGAGGCGGAAGGGAATATGAGGCAGAATGGCATGAAATAGATTTCAAGAGGTACATTGGAATCGCCTTTAAATACAGGAAAAGCATTACAACTTCGAAAATTATGGAAATGGCCATAAAGGGCATATGGGTTTTCATGTGCGTATAAGCAGGAGAAAACGCATATGCCCTTTTTGGACAAGCAAGCAAGTGGGCAATGCAAATCTGCACTACAAAGAAGTATCACTTCTCACCGGTCCAAAGGGACATCCACAAAATGTGTAAAAACCAGAAAGGAAAGACAGGCCCTGGAGAACAGGGAGCCTTGTTATGCTGATGGGCGGGATGTAAATTGCCAACTGCCTCTCTGGAGGAGTGCATTGTGTTCCCTAAAACAAGTAAACAACAGAGCTACAGAGCCAAGGGCACTTCCAGTCTAGGGAATATACCTTGGGAAAACTGAAAATAAATAAGACAGATCCACACCAAAATTCAGGGCTGCACTGCTTACAAAAACCTCAACTTGGGTACACATTAAATATCCCAGGAAAGACAAAAATGGTTCAAGAAATTGTGGTACTTACATATGATGGAATATCCCTCAGCCATGAAAACAATGTCATAAGGCCAGTAGCAGCAAAATGAGTGGATTCAGGTACGATAATTCTAAGTGAAAGAAGTCACACAGAAAAAGAAACTTATCATAAGATATCACTTATGAAGATCCTGTAAACATGGCTACACATGAACTGAGTTAGGAAAGAAAAGAGAGACTCACATTTAAAAAAAAACGCTTATGCTTGCTTAAGGGAGAAGGAGAGGTGGGGTGATGCATAAAATCAGAGTTTGATATTACTACAGGTACCGTTCCAAAAACCAAATACGAAATAGACAAAACCTACACCTTCCTCAGTGAAAGGGACTCAACACCCCATATTCACCGCAGAGTAATATATCTTAAAAGTATGAATCTTAAAACCTATGTATTGATATGTCTCCATAAGGGAATCAAGTGTGTCTAGACTGGCATAAACATGACAGCGAGAATCAGCTCAAACCCACTATAAAAAGAATTTCAAAAACAAAACAAAAAAAAGGGAAATTTCTTTCAATTCCTTCAGGGTCTCTGATGAAACCTGGAATGACCCTATCTACAATGACAGCTGGATGTGGCATAAGGCTGGACACTTGGGACTGAGAGGATTGGTGAGATTGGGTGAGCAAATGCATACCCTTTAAAGCAATAATGCATGGCACCCATTCCATGGGTCCCAACTCTCCAGGTTGAAGGAAATATTACTACAGCTATAACATGTATGGGAAACCTAGAGAATGGACACACTGTGAATACGAAAGGTCTCTAAAACTCAACTAATAGTCCCTCTCCTTGTGCTCCAGTTTGACATTCCAACTGCTTTACTATCAATCTCCCAACTTGGAGAGACAGCCCCTTTAACCTCCTGGTTCTCACAGGTTGCCAATTTGGCAGAGGATGAAACGGAAGAGGAAGAACCAAAGAGAGAGTAGCTGTTAGGCATTTGGACGGGCATATGTCACTCTTATTTCCAGGGAGGAAGAAGAATTGACCAAAGTCTCAGCCACACACCGGGAACCAGTATATGTTCTGAACCAAAATATTTGACTTGCGTTCAGCTCAGAAAAAAAGAGTTAAATATGGAGCTCAGGGGCACAGCAATTCACAAACTGGCAGAGTAATAAAGGGCAACTATCATCCAAAAACCTGTTGAGGGAAGGCAACGAGGCAAACTTGAAAGGGAGGCAGAATTGCAGGAAACAGATTTCAAATGGTACGTTCGAATCACCTTTAAAGCACAGGAAGAGGGGCACAACTTCTACAATGATGCACTTGGCTAAAAAGGGCGTTTGCATTTTCTCCTGAATATATGCAGGAGAAAACGCATACGCCCTTTTTGGCCAAGCAAGCAAGTGGGCAATGCAAACCTTCACTACAAACAAGTATCACTTCCCACCGGTCAAAAGGGACATCCACCAAATGTGTAAAAACCAGAAAGGCAAGACAGGCCCTGGAGAACAGGGAGCCTTGTTATGCTGATGGGCGGGCTGTAAACTGCCAACTGCCTCTCTGGAGGAGAGCATTGTGTTCCCTAAAACAAGTAAACAACAGAGATACAGAGCCAAGGACACTTCCAGTCAAGGGAATATACCTTCGGAAAACTGAAAATCAATAAGACAGAACCACCCCAAAATTTAGGGCTGCACTGCTTACAAGAACCTCAACTTGGGTTCACCTTAAGTATCCCAGGAAAGATAAAATTTGTTCAAAAAAATGTGGTACTTACGTATGATGGAATATCCCTCAGCCATGAAATCAATGTCATAATACCAGTAGCAGCAAAATGAGTGGATTCAGGTACGATGATTCTAAGTGAAATAAGTCACACAGAAAAAAGAAACTTATCATAAGATATTACTTATGAAGATCCTGTAAACATGGCTACACATGAACTGAGTTAGGAAAGAGAAGAGAGTCTCACATATAGAAAACACTCTTATGCCTGCTTAAGGGGGAAGGAGAGGTGGGGTGATGCATAAAACCAGAGTTTGATAAAAGCACAAGTACAGTTCAAAAAACCAACTATGGAATAGACAAGACCTACACCTTCCTCAGTGAAAGGGACTCAGAACCCCATATTTCCCGCAGAGGAATATATCTGACTAGTAATAATCTTAAAACCTATGTATTGATAGCTCTCTTTTAGGGAATCAAGGGCGTCTAGACAGGCATAAACTTGGCAGCGAGAATCAGCTCAAACCCACTATAAAAATGAATTGGAAAAACAAAAAAAAGGGAAATTCTTTACAATTCCTTCAGGGTCTCTGATGAAACCTGTAATGACCCTATCTACAACGACAGCTGCATGTGGCATAAGGCTGGACACATAGGACTGAGAGGATTGGTGAGACTGGGTGAGAAAATGCAGACCCTTTAAAGCAATAATGCATGGCACACATTCCATGGGTCCCAACTCTCCGGGTTGAAGGGAATATTACTACAGCTATAACATGTATGGGAAACCTAGTGAATGGACACACTGTGAATACGAAAGGTTTCTAAATCTCAACGAATAGTCCCTCTCCTGGTGCTCCAGTTGGACTTTCCAACTGCTTTACTATCAATCTCCCAACTTGGAGAAGACAGCACCTTTACCCTCCTGGTTGGCACAGGTTGCCAATTTGACAAAGGATGAAAGGCAATAGGGAGAACCAATGAGAGAGTAGCTGTTAGGCATTTGGACGGGCACATGTCACTCTTATTTCCTGGGAGGAAGAAGAATTAACCAAAGTCTCAGCCACCCACCGGGAACCAGAGTAGGCCCTCAACCAAAATATTGGACTTGCGTTCAGCTCACAAAAAATGAGTTAAAAAATGGAGCTCAGGGGCACAGCAATTCACAAACTGGCAGAGTAATAAAGGACAACTATCATCCAAAAATCTGTTGAGGGAAGGCAACGAAGCGGACTTGAAAGGGAGGCAGAATAGCAGGAAACAGATTTCAAGATGTACGGTGGAATCGCCTTTAAAACACAGGAAGAGGGGCACAACTTCGACAATGATGCACTTGGCCAAAAAGGGCGTATGTGTTTTCTCCTGAGTATATTCAGGAGAAAACACATACGCCCTTTTTGGCCAAGCAAGCAAGCGGAAAATGTAAGTCTGCACTACAAAGAAGTATCACTTCCCACCGGTCCAAAGGGACATCCACAAAAAGGGTAAAAACCAGAAATTCAAGACAGGCCCTGGAGAACCAGGAGCCTTGTTATGCTGATGGGCGGGATGTAAATTGCCAACTGCCTCTCTGGAGGAGTGCATTGTGTTCCCTAAAACAAGTAAACAACAGAGCTACAGAGCCAAGGACACTTCCAGTCTGGGGAATATACCTTGGGAAAACTGAAAATCAATAAGACAGAACCACCACAAATTTTAGGGCTGCACTGCTTACAAGAACCTCAACGTGGGTACACCTTAAATATCCCAGGAAATATAAAAAAGGTTCAAAAAATTGAGGTACTTACGCACGATGTAATATCCCTCAGCCATGAAATCAATGTCATAAGACCAGTAGCAGCTAAATGAGTGGATTCAGGTACGATGATTCTAAGTGAAATAAGTCACACAGAAAAAGAAACAACATAAGATATCACTTATGATGATCCTGTAAACATGGCTACACATGAACTGAGTTAGGAAGGAGAAGAGAGTCTCACATTTAGAAAACACTCTTATGCCTGCTTAAGGGGGAAGGAGAGGTGGGGTGATGCATAAACCCAGTGTTTGATATAAGCACAGGTACCGTTCCAAAAACCAACTATGGAATAGACAAGACCTACACCTTCCTCAGTGAAAGGGACTCAAAACCCCATATTTCCCGCAGAGGAATATATCTGACTAGAAGAAACTTAAGACCTATGTATTGTTATGTCTCCATAAGGGAATCAAGTGTGTCTAGACTGGCACAAAGATGGCACCGAGAATCAGCTCAAACCCACTATGAAAAGGAATTTGAAAAACAAAAAAAAAAAAGGGAAATTCTATACAATTCCTTCAGGGTCTCTGATGAAACCTGGAATGACCCTATCTACAATGACAGCTGGATGTGGCATAAGGCTGGACACATGGGATGTAGAGGATTGGTGAGATTGGGTGAGCAAAAGCATACCCTTCATAGCAGTAATGCAAGGCACCCGTTCCATGGGTCCCAACTCTCCAGGTTGAAGGGAATATTAGTATACGTATAACGTGTATGGGAAACCTAGAGAATGGACACACTGTTAATATGAAAGGTATCTAAAACTCAACGAATAGTCCCTCTCCTTGTGCTCCAGTTTGAATTTCCAACTGCTTTACTATCAATCTCCCAACTTGGAGAAACAGAACCTTTAACCTCCTGGTTCGCACAGGTTGCCAATTTGGCAAAGGATGAAAGGGAAGAGGGAGAACCAATGAGAGAGTAGCTGTCAGGCATTTGGAAGGGCATATGTCACTCTTATTTCCCGTGAGGAAGAAGAATTAACCAAAGTCTCAGCCACCCACCGAAAACCAGTATAGTTTCTGAAAAAAAAATATTGAACTTGCGTTCAGCTCACAAAAAACGAGTTACTAAATGGAGCTCAGGGGCACAACAATTCACAAACTGGCAGAGTAATAAAGGGCAACTATCGTCCAAAAATCTGTTGAGGGAAGGCAACGAGGCGGACTTATAAGCGAGGCAGACTAGCAGGAAACAGATTTCAAGAGGTATGTTGGAATCACCTTTAACGCAGCGGAATAGGGGCACAACTTCGACAATGATGCACTTGGCCAAAAGGGCGTATGCGTTTTCTCCTGAATATATTCAGGAGAAAACGCATACGCCCTTTTTGGCCAAGCAAGCAAGTGGGCAATGCAAATCGGCACTACAAAGAAGTATCACTTCCCACCGGTCATTAGGGGCATCCACAAAATGGGTAAAAACCAGAAAGGCAAGACAGGCCCTGGAGAACAGGGAGCCTTTTTATGCTGATGGGCGGGATGTAAATTGCAAACTGCCTCTCTGGAGGAGTGCATTGTGTTCCCTAAAACAAAGAAACAACAGAGCTACAGAGCCAAGGGCACTTCGAGTCTAGGGAATATACCTTGGGAAAACTGAAAATCAATAAGACAGAGCCACCCCAAAATTTAGGCCTCCACTGTTTACAAGAACCTCAACTTGGGTACACCTTACATATCCCTGGAAATATAAAAATGGTTCAAAAAATTGTGGTACTTACGTATGATGGAATATCCCTCAGCCATGAAATCAATGTCATAAAACCAGTAGCAGCAAAATGAGTGGATTCAGGTACGATGATTCTAAGTGAAATATGTCACACAGAAAAAGAAACTTATCATAAGATATCATTTATGAAGATCCTGTCAACATGCCTACACATGAACTGAGTTAGGAAAGAGAACAGAGTCTCACATTTACAAAACACTCTTATGCCTTCTTAAGGGGGAAGGAGAGGTGGGGTGATGCATAAAACCAGAGTTTGATATAAGCACAGGTACCGTTGCAAAAACCAAGTATGGAATAGACAAGACCTACACCTTCCTCAGTGAAAGGGACTCATAATCCCATATTTCCCACAGAGGAATATATCCGACTAGTAAGAAACTTAAAACCTATGTACTGATATGTATCCATAAGGGAATCAAGTGTGTCTAGACTGGCATAAACATGGCAGCGAGAATCAGCTCAAACCCAATCTAAAAAGGAATTTCAAAAAGAAAACAAAAAAACAGGGAAATTTTTTATAATTCCTTCAGGGTCTCTGATGCAATCTGGAATGACCCTATCTACAATGACAGCTGGATGTGGCATAAGGCTGGACACATGGGACAGAGAGGATTGCTGAGATTGGGTGAGCAAAAGCATACCCTATATAGCAGTAATGCATGGCACCCGTTCCATGGGTCCCAACTCTCCAGGTTGAAGGGAATATTAGTATAGCTATAACATGTATGGGAAACCTAGAGAATGGACACACTGTGAATATGAAATGTTTCTAAAACTCAACGAATAGTCCCTCTCCTTCTGCTCCAGGTTGACTTTCCAACTGCTTTACTATCAATCTCCCAACTTGGAGAGACAGAACCTTTAACCTCCTGGTTCGCACAGGTTGCCAATTTGGCAAAGGATGAAAGGGAAGAGGGAGAACCAATGAGAGAGTAGCTGTCAGGCATTTGGACGGGCACATGTCACTCTTATTTCCCGTGAGGAAGAAGAATTAACCAAAGTCTCAGCCACCCACCGAAAACCAGTATAGCTTCTGAAAAAAATATTGAAGTTGTGTTAAGCTCACAAAAAACGAGTTACAAAATGGAGCTCAGGGGCACAGCAATTCACAAACTGGCAGAGTAATAAAGGGCAACTATCGTCCAAAAATCTGTTGAGGGAAGGCAACGAGGCGGACTTATAAGCGAGGCAGAATAGCAGGAAACAGATTTCAAGAGGTACGTTGGAATCACCTTTAACGCACAGGAATAGGGGCACAACTTCGACAATGATGCACTTGGCCAAAAAGGGCGTATGCGTTTTCTCCTGAATATATTCAGGAGAAAAAGCATACGCCCTTTTTGGCCAAGCAAGCAAGCGGGCAATGCAAATCTGCACTACCATGAACTATCACTTCCCACCGGTCATTAGGGGCATCCACAAAATGGGTAAAAACCAGAAAGGCAAGACAGGCCCTGGAGAACAGGGAGGCTTTTTATGCTGATGGGCGGGATGTAAATTGCCAACTGCCTCTCTGGAGGAGTGCACTGTGTTCCCTAAAACAAATAAACAACAGAACTACAGAGCCAAGGGCACTTCGAGTCTAGGGAATATACCTTAGGAAAACTGAAAATCAATAAGACAGAGCCACCCCAAAATTTAGGCCTCCACTGCTTACAAGAACCTCAACTTGGGTACACCTTACATATCCCTGGAAATATAAAAGTGGTTCAAAAAACTGTTGTACTTACGTACGATGGAATATCCCTCAGCCATGAAATCAATGTCATAAAACCAGTAGCAGCAAAATGAGTGGATTCAGGTACGATGATTCTAAGTGAAATATGTCACACAGAAAAAGAAACTTATCATAAGATATCATTTATGAAGATCCTGTCAACATGGCTACACATGAACTGAGTTTGGAAAGAGAACAGAGTCTCACATTTACAAAACACTCTTATGCATTCTTAAGGGGGAAGGAGAGGTGGGGTGATGCATAAAACCAGAGTTTGATATAAGCACAGGTACCGTTCCAAAAACCAACTATGGAATAGACAAGACCTACACGTTCCTCAGTGAAAGGGACTCATAATCCCTTATTTCCCACAGAGGAATATATCCGACTAGTAAGAAACTTAAAACCTATGTACTGATATGTCTCCATAAGGGAATCAAGTGTGTCTAGACTGGCATAAACATGGCAGCGAGAATCAGCTCAAACCCAATCTAAAAAGGAATTTCAAAAACAAAACAAAAAAACAGGGAAATTTTTTACAATTCCTTCAGGGTCTCTGATGAAACCTGGAATGACCCTATCTACAATGACAGCTGGATGTGGCATAAGGCTGGGCACATGGGACTGAGAGGATTGGTGAGATTGGGTGAGCAAATGCATACCCTTTGTAGCAGTAATGCATGGCACCCATTCCATGGGTCCCAACTCTCCAGGTTGAAGGGAATATTAGTATAGCTATAACATGTATGGGAAACCTAGAGAATGGACACACTGTGAATATGAAAGGTTTCTAAAACTCAACGAATAGTCCCTCTCCTTGTGCTCCAGTTTGACTTTCCAACTGCTTTACTATCAATCTCCCAACTTGGTGACACAGAACCTTTAACCTCCTGGTTCGCACAGGTTGCCAATTTGGCAAAGGATGAAAGGGAAGAGGGAGAACCAATGAGGGAGTAGCTGTCAGGCATTTGGACGGGCACATGTCACTCTTATTTCCCGTGAGGAAGAAGAATTAACCAAAGTCTCAGCCACCCACCGAAAACCAGTATAGCTTCTGAAAAAAAATATTGAACTTGCGTTCAGCTCACAAAAAAACGATTTACAAAATGGAGCTCAGGGGCACAGCAATTCACAAACTGGCAGAGTAATAAAGGGCAACTATCGTCCAAAAGTCTGTTGAGGGAAGGCAACGAGGCGGACTTATAAGCGAGGCAGAATAGCAGGAAACAGATTTCAAGAGGTACGTTGGAATCACATTTAAGACACAGGAATAGGGGCACAACTTTGACAATGAAGCACTTGGCCAAAAAGGGCGTATGCGTTTTCTCCTGAATATATTCAGGAGAAAATCATACGCCCTTTTTGGCCAAGCAAGCAAACGGGCAATGCAAATCTGCACTACAATGAAGTATCACTTCCCACCGGTCATTAGGGGCATCCACAAAATGGGTAAAAACCAGAAAGGCAAGACAGGACCTGGAGAACAGGGAGGCTTTTTATGCTGATGGGCGGGATGTAAATTGCCAACTGCCTCTCTGGAGGAGTGCATTGTGTTCCCTAAAACAAGTAAACAAGAGAGCTACAGAGCCAGGGGCACTTCGAGTCTAGGGAATATACCTTGGGAAAACTGAAAATCAGTAAGACAGAGCCACCCCAAAATTTAGGCCTGCAATGCTTATAAGAACCTCAACTTGGGTACACGTTACATATCCCTGGAAATAAAAAAAAATGGTTCAAAAAATTGTGGTACTTACATACGAAGGAATATCCCTCAGCCATGAAATCAATGTCATAAAACCAGTAGCAGCAAAATGAGTGGATTCAGGTACGATTATTCTAATTGAAATAAGTCACACAGAAAAATAAACTTATCATAAGATATCATTTATGAAGATCCTGTAAACATGGCTACACATGAACTGAGTTAGGAAAGAGAACAGAGTCTCACATTTAGAAAACACTCTTATGCCTGCTTAAGGGGGAAGGAGAGGTGGGGTGATGCATAAATCCAGAGTTTGATATAAGCACAGATACCGTTCCAAAAACCAACTATGGAATAGACAAGACCTACACATTCCTCAGTGAAAGGGACTCAAAATCCCATATTTCCCACAGAGGAATATATCCGATTAGTAAGAAACTTAAAACCTATGTACTGATATGTCTCCGTAAGGGAATCAAGTGTGTCTAGACTGGCATAAACATGGCAGCAAGAATCAGATCAAACCCAATCTAAAAAGGAATTTCAAAAACAAAACAAGAAAACAGGGAAATTCTTTACTATTCCTTCAGGGTCTCTGATGAAACCTGGAATGACCTTATCTACAATGACTGCTGGATGTGGAATAAGGCTGGACACATGGGACTGAGAGGATTGGTGAGATTGGTTGAGCAAACGCAGACCATTTTAAACAATAAATCATGGCACCCATTCCATGGGTCCCAACTCTCCAGGTTGAAGGGAATATTACTACAGCTATAACATGTATGGGAAACCTAGAGAATGGACACACTGTGAATACGAAAGGTTTCTAAAACTCAACGAATAGTCCCTCTCTTGGTTCTCCCGTTTGAATTTCCAACTGCTTTACTATCAATCTCCCAACTTGTAGAGACAGCACCTTTAAACTCCTGGTTCGCAGAGATGGCCAGTTTGGCAGAGGATGAAAGGGAATAGGGAGAACCAATGAGAGAGTAGCTGTTAGGCATTTGGACGGGCACATGTAACTCTTATTTCCCAGGAGGAAGAAGAATTAACCAAAGTCTCAGCCACCCACCGAAAACCAATATATGTCCTGAACCAAAATATTGGACTTGCATTCAGCTCACAAAAAACTAGTTATAAAATGGAGCTCAGGGGCACAGCAATTCACACACTGGCAGAGTAATAAAGGGCAACTATCGTCCAAAAGTCTGTTGAGGGGAGGCAATGAGGCGGACTTGAAAGCGAGGCAGAATAGCAGGAAACAGATTTCAAGAGGTACATTGGAATCACCTTTAAAGCACAGGAAGAGGGGCACAACTTCGACAATGATGCACTTGGCCAAAAAGGGCGTATGCGTTTTCTCCTGAATATATTCAGGAGAAAATGCATACAACCTTTTTGGCCAAGCAAGCAAGCGGGCAATGCAAATCTGCACTACAAAGAAGTATCACTTCCCACCGGTCATTAGGGGCATCCACAAAATGGGTAAAAACCAGAAAGGAAAGACAGGCCCTGGAGAACAGGGAGCCTTGTTATGCTGATGGGTGGGATGTAAATTGCAAACTGCCTCTCTGGAGGAGTGCACTGTGTTCCCTAAAACAAGTAAACAACAGAGCTACAGAGCAAAGGGCACTTCGAGTCTAAGGAATATACCTTGGGAAAACTGAAAATCAATAAGACAGAGCCACCCCAAAATTTAGGGCTGCACTGCTTACAAGAACCTCAACTTGGGTACACCTTACATATCCCTGAAAATATAAAAATGGTTCAAAAAATTTTGGTACTTACGTACGATGGAATATCCCTCAGCCTTTTGTCAATGTCATAAGACCAGAAGCAACAAAATGAGTGGATTCAGGTACGATGATTCTTAGTGAAATAAGTCACACAGAAAAAGAAACGTATCATAAGATATCACTTATGAAGATCCTGTAAACATGGCTACACATGAACTGAGTTAGGAAAGAGAACAGAGTCTCACATTTAGAAAACACTCTTATGCCTGCTTAAGGGGGAAGGAGAGGTGGGGTGATGCATAAAACCAGAGTTTGATATAAGCACAGGTACCGTTCCATAAACCAACTATGGAATAGACAAGACCTACACCTTCCTCAGTGAAAGGGACTCAAAACCCCATATTACCCGCAGAGGAATATATCTGACTAGTAAGAATCTTAAAACCTATGTATTGATATGTCTCCATAAGGGAAACAAGTGTTTCTAGACTGGCATAAACATGGCAGTGAGAATCAGGTCAAACCCACTATAAAAAGGAATTTCAAAAACAAAACAAAAAAAACAGGGAAATTCTTTACAATTTCTTCAGGGTCTCTGATGAAACCTGGAATGACCCTATCTACAACGACAGCTGGATGTGGCATAAGGCTGGACACATGGGACTGAGAGGATTGGTGAGATTGGGTGAGCAAATGCAGACCATTTAAAGCAATAATTCATGGAAACCATTCCATGGGTCCCAACTCTCCAGGTTGAAGGGAATATTACTACAGCTATAACATGTACGGGAAACCTAGAGAATGGACACACTGTGAATACGAAAGGTCTCTAAAACTCAACGAATAGTCCCGGTCCTGGCCCTCCGGTTTGAATTTCCAACTGCTTTACTATCAATCTCTCAACCTGGAGAGACAGCACCTTTAACCTCCTGTTTCGCCCAGGTTGCCAATTTCACAGAGGATGAATGGATGAGGGAGAACCAATGAGAGAGTAGCTGTTAGGTATTTGGACGGGCATATGTCACTCTTATTTCCCGGGAGGAAGAAGAATTGAACAAAGTCTCAGCCACCCACCGGGAACCAGGTCCTGAACCAAAATATTGGACTTGCGTTCAGCTTCAAAAAAAAGAGTTAAAAAATGGAGCTCAGGGGCACAGCAATTCACAAACTGGCAGAGTAATAAAGGGCAACTATCGTCCAAAAATCTGTTGAGGGAAGGCAACGAGTTGGACTTGAAAGTGAGGCAGAATAGCAGGAAACAGATTTCAAGACGTACGTTCGAATCGCCTTTAAAGCACAGGAAGAGTGGCACAACTTCAACAATGATACACTTGTCCAAAAAGGGCGTATGTGATTTCTCCTGAATATATTCAGAAGAAAACGTATACGCCCTTTTTGGCCAAGGAAGCAAGCGGGCAATGCAAATCTGCACTACAAAGTAGTATCACTTCCCACCGGTCAAAAGGGACATCAGAAAAATGTGTAAAAACCAGAAAGGCAAGACAGGCCCTGGAGAACAGGGAGCCTTTTTATGCTGAAGGAAGGCATGTAAATTTCCAACTGCCTCTCTGCAGAAGTGCATTGTGTTCCGTAAAACAAGTAAACAACAGAGCTACAGAGCCAAGGGCACTTCCAGTCTAGGGAATATACCTTGGGAAAACTGAAAATCAATAAGACAGAGCCACCCCAAAATTTAGGGCTGCACTGCTGACAAGAACCTCAACTTGGGTACACCTTAAATATTCCGTGAAAGATAAAAATGGTTCAAAAAATTGTCGTACTTACGTTAAGATGGAATATCCCTCAGCCATGAAATCATGTCATAAGACCAGTAGCAGCAAAATGAATGGATTCAGATATGATGATTCTAAGTGAAATAAGTCACACAGAAAAAGAATCTTATCATAAGATATCACTTATGAAGATCCTGTAAACATGGCTACACATGAACTGAGTTAGGAAAGAGAACAGAGTCTCACATTTAGAAAACACTCTAACGCCTTCTTAAAGGGGAAGGAGAGGTGGGGTGTTGCATAAAACCAGAGTTTGATATAAGTACAGGCACCATTCCAGAAACAAAATACAGAATGCACAAGATCTACACCTTCCTCACTGAAAGGTTATCAAGACCCCATACTTCACACAGAGGAATATATCTGACTAGTAAGTATCTTAAATCCTATGTATTGATATATCACCATAAGGGAAACAAGTGTGTCTAGACTGGCATAAACACGGCAGTGAGAATCAGCTCAAACCCAGTATAAAAAGGAATTTCAAAAACAAAACAACAAAACAGGGAAATTCTTTACAATTCCTTCCGGGTCTCTGATGAAACCTTGAATGACCCTGAGTACCACGACAGCTGGATGTGGCATAAGGCTGGACACTTGGGACTGAGAGGATTGGTGAATTTGGGTTATCAAATGCAGACCCTTCAAACCAATAATGTGTGGCACCCATTCCATGGTTCCCAACTCTCCATGTTGAAGGGAATATTACTACAGCTATAACATGTACAGGAAACCAAGAGAATGGACACACAGTGAATACGAAAGGTTTCTATAACCCAACTAATTGTCCGTCTCCTGGTGCTCCGGTTTGACTTTCCAACTGCTTAACTATCAATCTCCCAACTTGGAGAGACAGACCCTTTAACCTCCTGGTTTGCTCAGGTTGCCAATTTGGAAGAGGATGAAACGGAAAAGGGGGAACCAAAGAAAGAGTAGCTGTTAGGCATTTGGACGGGCACATGTCACTCTAAATTCCCAGCAGGAAGAAGAATTAACCAAAGTCTCAGCCACCCGCCGTGAACAATTATAGGTCCTGAACCAAAATTTTGGACTTATCGTCAGCTCACTAAAAACGAGTTAGAAAATGGAGCTCAAGGGCACAGCAATTCACAAACTGGCACAGTAATAAAGGACAACTATCGTCCAAAAAATCTGTTAAGGGAAGGCAACGAGGCGACCTTCTAAGCGAGGCAGAATAGCAGGAAACAGATTTCAAGTGGTTCGTTGGAATCACCTGTAAAGCCCAGGAAGAGGGGCACAACTTCGAAAATGATGCACTTGGCCAAAAAGGGCGTATGCGTTTTCTCCTGAATATATGCAGGAGAAAACGCATACGCCCTTTTTGGCCAAGCAAGCAAGTGGGCAATGCAAATCTGCACAGCAAAATAGTATCAATTCCCACCAGTCAAAAGGGACATCCACAAAATGTGTAAAAACCAGAAATCCTAGAGAGGCCCTGGAGAACATGGAGCCTTGTTATGCTGATGGGCGGGATGTAAATTGCCAACTGCCTCTCTGGAGGAGTGCATTGTGTTCCCTAAAACAAGTAAACAACAGAGCTACAGATCCAAGGGGACTTCCAGTCTAGGGAATATACCTGGCGAAAACTGAAAATCAATAAGATAGAGCCACCCCAAAATTTAGGGCTGCACTGCTTACAAGAATCTCAAATTGAGTACTCTCTAAATATCCCAGGATAGATAAAAATGATTCAAAAAATTGTGTTACTTATGTACGATGGATTATCGCTCAGCCATGAAATCAATTTCATAATGCCAGTAACAGGAAAATGAATGGTTTCAGGTACGATGATTCTAAGTGAAATAAGTCACACTGAAAAACAAACTTATCATAAGATAGCACTTATGAATTTTCTGTAACATGGCTACACATGAACTGAGTTAGGAAAGGGAACAGCGTCTCACATTTAGAAAACACACTTATGCCTGCTTAAGGAGGAAGGAGAGGTGGGGTGATGCATAGAACCAGAGTTTGATATTAGTACAAGTAACATTCCAAGATCAAAATACGGAATAGACAAGACCTACACCTTCATCAGTGAAAGGGACGCAAAACCCAATATTCTGCGCAGAGGTATATATCTGACTAGTAAGAATCTTAAAACCTATGTATTGATATGTCACCGTAAGGGAATCAAGTGTGTCTAAACTGGCATAAACATGGCAGTGAGAATCAGCTGAAACCCAGTACAAAAAGAAATTTCAAATACAAAAAAAAAAAAAACAGGGAAAATCTTTACAATTCCTTCAGGGGCTCTGATGAAACCTGGAATGACCCTACCTACAACGAGAGCTGGATGTGGCATAAAGCTGGACACTTGAGACTGAGAGGTTTGGTGAGACTGGGTGAGCAAATGCAGACCCTTTAAAGCAATAATATGTGACACCCATTCCATGTGTCCCAACTCTCCTTGTGTAAGGGAATATTACTACAGACATAACATTTACGGGAAACCTAGAGAATGGACACACTATGAATACGAAAGGTTTCTAAAACTCAACTTATAGTCCCTCTCCTTGTGCTCCAGTTTGACCTTCCAACGGCTTTACTATCAATCTCCCAACTTGGAGCGATAGCCCGTAAAACCTCCTGGTTTGCACAGGTTGCCAATTTGTCAGAGGATGAAAGGGAAGAGGGGAACCAATGAGAGAGTAGCTGTTAGCCATTCGGACAGGTACATGTCACTTTAATTGCCCGGCAGGAAGTAGAATTAACCAATGTCTAAGCCACCCGCCGGGAACCAGTATAGGTTTTGAACCATAATTTTGGATTTGCTGTCAGCTCACAAAAACGTGTTGAAAAATGGAGCTCAGGGGCACAGCAACTTACAAACTGGCAGAGTAATAGAGGACAACTATCGTCCAAAAATCTTTTGAGGAAAGGCAGAGAGGCGGACTTTAAAATGAGGCAGAATAGCAGGAAACAGATTTCAAGAGGTACGTTGGAATCACCTTTCAAGCACAGGAAGAGGGGCACAACTTCGACAATGATGCACTTGGCCAAAAAGGGTGTATTCGTTTTCTCCTGAGTATATTCAGGAGAAAATGCATACGCCATTTTTGGCCAAACAAGCAAGCAGCAATGCAAATCTGCACTACAAAGAAGTATCCCTTCCCACCGGTCAAAAGGGACATCCACAAAATGTGTAAAAACCAGAAAGGCAAGACAGGCTCTGGAGATCAGTGAGACTTGTTATGCTGATGGGCGGGATGTAAGTTGCCAAATGCCTCTCTGGAGGAGTGCATTGTGTTCCCTAAAACAAGTAAACAACAGAGCTACACAGCCAAGGGCAGTTCCAGTCTAGGGAATATACCTTGGGAAAACTGAAAATCAATAAGACAGAGCCACCCTAAAATTTAGCGCTGCACTGCTTACAAGAACCTCAACTTGGGTACACCTTAAGTATCCCAGGAAAGACAAAAATGGTTCAAGATATTGTGGTACTTACGTACAATGGAATATCGCTCAGCCATGAAATCAATGTCATAAGGCCAGTAGCAGCAAAAAGAGTGGATTCAGGTACGATGATTCTAAGTGAAATAAGTCACACAGAAAAAGAAACTTATCATACGATATCACTTATGAAGGTCCTGTAAACATGGCTACACATGAACTGAGTTAGGAAATATTACAGAGTAACTAATCTTATCATAAGTTATCACTCATAGCGGGAATGTACACATGACTACACATGAACTGAATTACAAACACAACAGAGTCACACATTTAGAAAACATCTTCTGCCTGCTTAATGGGAAAGCCGAGGTGGGGTGATGCATACAACCACAGTTTTAAATTAGCACAGATACCGTTATATAAACCATGTATGTAATAGACAACACCTACTCCCGGCACAATAAACTGGACTCAACACCCCCTATTCATTGCAGAGGAATATGTCTGACTCTAAGTATTTTAAAACATATGTATTCTCATGTCTCCATAAAGGAATCATGTGTGTGTATAACGGCATGAACACAGCACTGAAATTCAGTTAAACCCACTTATAAATTTCAAAAGCAAAATGCAAAAACAGAGAGAAAGTCTTAAAAATTACGTTCAGGGCCTGTGATGCAAGCTAGATTGACCACCTTTACACCCACAGCTGGATGAGACATAAGACTGGACTCTTGGGGCTGACAAGATTGCTGAGGTTGTGTGAACAAAAGAACACCACTTAGAGCAATACTGTGTGCTACCCATTCTAGTGGTCCCAACTCTCCAGGTTTAAGGGAATCTTCCTCCAGTTAAAACATGCATGGGAATCCCAGTGGATGGTACACTGTGTAATTGGGAAAGTTTTCTAAAAGGTACCTCATTTTTCCTTTTGTCGTGCTCGGCTTTGCCATTCCATATGCATTACTCAAAATCTCCCCACTTGGAGTGTCAGTGCCTTTACCCTCCCGTTATGCACAGTTTGCAAACTGTGCAGAGGATGAACAGGAAGAGGGGAAATAAATGAGAGACTGGCTGTAGGTGTTTGGATGGGTACATGTCACTCTAGTTTCCCATCAGGAAGAATATTTAACCAAAGGCTCAGCCTGAAGCCCCGGAACAGGACTAGGGCCTAAAGCCATCCTGCGGTATTGCAGCCAGCTCACAAAGAGGCGAGTTGAAAAATGGAAATCAGGGGTACAGCAATTCACACACTTGCAGAATTATAAAGGACAACTATCATCCAGAAATATATTGAGGAAAGGCAGTGAAGAGGATTTGAATGCAAGGCAGAATTGAAGGAAACCGATTTCAAGAGGTAGATTGGAGTCATCTTTAAAGCACATGAAAAGCGACAGAATTTCGACAATGTTGCCCTTGGCTGAAAAGGGATTATGTGTATTTTCTTGAATATATTCGGGAAAAAATGCATATGCCCTTTTTGGCTAAGCAAGCCATCAGGCATTGCAAATCCACACTACAGAGAAGTGTCCCTTACCTCCAGTCAAAAGGGCCATCCACATATATTGTAAAAACCACAAATGCAGGACAGGCCATGGAGAAAAGGGAGCCTGGTTACGACGATGGACAGGATGTAAATTGCCAACAGCCTCTCTGGAGAACTGTATGTTGTTTTCTAAAACAGAGCTACAGAGTATAGCACACTTCCACTCATGGGCGTGTATTTTGGGAAAACTAAAAATCCACAACACACAGCCAGCCCAAAATTTAGGGCTGCTCTGTTTACAAGAACCTCGACTTCGGTACACTTTATATATCCCAGGAAAGGAAAAAAAATGGATATAGATGTTGTGGTACTTATATACAAAGGAAAGTCACTCAGACATAAAATCAATGTCATAAGGCCAATAGCAGCATAATGAGTGGCTTTAGGTACGATGATGCTAAGTGAAATGAGCCACAAAGTAAAAGAAACTTATTTTAATATATCACTTATAGAGGAAATGTAAACATGGCTACACATGAACTGAATTTCAAAAGAGAACAGAGTTACACATTTAGAAAACACACTTATGCCTCCTTAAGGGGAAAGGTGACGTGGGGTGATGTGTAAAAGCAGAGTTTGAAATTAGCACAGATCCTATTCCATATACCAAATAGTTAATAGACAAGACCTACTCCTTTCTCAATGAACTGGACACAAAACACCTTATTCACTGAAGAGGAATATATCTGACTGGTAATAACCTTGAAACCTATCTATTTATATGTCTCCATAATGGAATCAAGTGTATGTAGATTGGCATAAACACAGATCAATGGAACAGGACAGAAAGCCCAGAGATAAACCTACATACCTATGGCTATCTCATCTATGACAAAGGAGCTAAGGATATACAATGGAGAAAAGACAGTCTCTTCAGTAATTGGTGCTGGAAAAACTGGACCCCTACACATAAAAGAATGAAATTAGAACACTCCATAACACCATACACAAAAATAGACTCTAAATTGATTAGAGATCTAAATATAAGACCAGACACTATAAAACACTTAGAGGAAACCATAGGCAGAACACTCTATGACATAAATCACAGCAAGATCCTTTTGGACCCACCTCCTAGAGAAATGGAAATAAAAACAGAAATCAACAAATGGGACCTAATGAAACTTAAAAGCTTTTACACAGTACAGGAAAACATAAACAAGATGCAAAAACAACCCTCAGAATGGGAGAAAATATTTTCAAATGAAGCAATTGACAAAGGATTAATATCCTAACTTTACAAGCACCTCATGTAGCTCAATATCACAAAAACAAACAACCCAATCCAAAAATGGAGAGAAGACCTAAATAGACATTTCTCCAATGATGATATACAGATTACCAAGAAACACATGAAAGGATGCTGAACATCACTAATCATTAGAGAAATGCAAATCAAAACTACCCTGAGGTATCACCTCACAGCAGTCAGAGTGGCAATCATCAAAAAAATCTACAAAACAATAAATGCTGGAGAGGCCTTTATTGGAGAAAAGGGAACACACTTGCACTGTGGGTGGGAATGTAAATTGATATGAGCACTAGGGAGAACAGTACGGAGGTTCCTTTAAATAACTAACAATAGAAGTACCATACGACACAACAATCCAAGTACTGGGCATTTGCCTTGCGAAAACCATAATTCAAAAAGAGTTATGTACAAAAATGTTCATTGCAGCTCTATTTGCATTAGCCAGGACATGGAAACAACCTAAGTGTCCATCGACAGATGAATGGATAAAGAAGATCTGGCACATATATACCATCAAATATTACTCAACCATAAAAAGAAGCAAAACTGAGTTATTTGTACTGAGGTGGATGGACTTAGAATCTGTCCTACACAGTGAAGTAAGTCAAAAAGGGAAAAACAGACTTCCGGGTAAGATGGCGGAAGAGTAAGACGCGGAGATCACCTTCCTCCCCACGGATACACCAGAAATACAGCTAAACGTGGAACAACTCCTACAGAACACCTACTGAACGCTGGCAGAAGACCCCAGACCTCCCAAAAGGCAAGAAACTCCCCACATACCTGGGTAGGGCAAAGCGGAGAGATCCGCACACAGAGGATCGGTGCCGAGCGGCACTCACCAGCCCGAGAGGCTTGTCTGCTCGCCCGCCGGGGCGCACAGCGCTGGAAGTTGAGGCTCGGGCTTCGGTCAGAGCGCAGGGAGAGGACTGGGGCTGGCGGCAAGAACTCAGCCTGAAGGGGGCTAATGTGCCACAGCTAGCTGGGAGGGAGTCCGGGAAAACTCTGGAGCTGCCGAAGAGGCAAGAGACTTTTTCTTCCCTCTTGGTTTCCTGGTGCGCGAGGAGAGGGGATTAAGAGCACTGCTTAAAGGGGCTCCACGGATGGGCGCGAGTCGCGACTGAAAGTGCGGAGCCCAGTGACAGGCGTAGGACGCTGGGGCTGCTGCTGCCGCCGCCAAGAAGCCTGTGTGCGAGCGCAGGTCACTGTCCACACCACCCTTCTGGGAGCCTGTGCAGCCCGCCACTGCCGGGGTCCCGGGATCCAGGGGCGGCTTCCCTGGGAGAACGCACGGCGCGCCTTGGGCTGGTGCAACGTCACGCCGACCTCTGCCGCTGCAGGCTCGCCCCGCACTCCATGCCCCTCCCTCACTCCCGGCCTGAGTGAGCCAGAGTCCCCGAAGAGGCTGCTCCTTTAACCCTGTCCTATCTGAGCGAAGAACAGACGCCCTCCGGCGACCTACATGCAGAGGCGGGGCCAAATCCAAAGCTGAGACCCAGGAGCTGTGAGAACAAAGAAGAGAAAGGGAAACCTCTCCCAGCAGCCTCAGAAGCAGCGGATTAAAGCTCCACAATCAACTTGATGTACCCTGCATCTGTGGAATACATGAATAGACAACACATCATCCCAAATTGAGGAGCCCGGAGTCAGTGCTGTGCCTCTGAGGTGGGAGAGCCAACTTCAGGACACTGGTCCACAAGAGACCTCCCAGCTCCACATAATATCAAACGGCGAATATCTTCCAGAGATCTCCATCTCAACACCAGCACCCAGCTTCACTCAACGACCAGCAGGCTACAGTGCTGGACACCCTGAGCCAAACAACTAGCAAGACAGGAACACAATGCCACCCATTAGCAGAGAGGTGGCCTAAAATCATAAAAAGTCCACAGACACCCCAAAACACACCACCAGACGTGGACCTGCCCACCAGAAAGACAAGATCCAGCCCCATCCACCAGAACACAGGCACTAGTCCCCTCCACCAGGAAGCCTACACAACCCACTAAACCAACCTTAGCCACTGGGGACAGACACCAAAAACAACGGGAACAACGAACCGGCAGCCTGCAAAAAGGAGACCCCAAACACAGTAACATAAGGAAAATGAGAAGACAGAAAAACACACAGCAGGAGAAGGAGCAAGATAAAAACCCACCAGACCTAACAAATGAAGAGGTAATAGGCAGTCTACCTGAAAAAGAATTCAGAATAATGATGGTAAAGATGATCCAAGATTCTATTTCCCAGATCCAAAATCTTGGAAATAGAATAGACAAAATGCAAGAAACAGTTAACAAGGACCTAGAAGAACTAAAGATGAATCAAGCATCGATTAAAAACAGAATAAATGAAATAAAAAATACTCTATATGGGATCAATAGCAGAATAACTGAGGCAGAAGAACGGATAAGTGAGGTGGAAGATAAAATAGTGGAAATAACTGCTGCAGAGCAAAATAAAGAAAAAAGAATGAAACGAACAGAGGACAGTCTCAGAGACCTCTGGGACAACATTAAACGCACCAACATTCGAATTATAGGGGTTCCAGAAGAAGAAGAGAAAAAGAAAGGGACTGAGAAAATATTTGAAGAGATTATAGTTGAAAACTTCCCTAATATGGGAAAGGAAATAGTTAATCAAGTCCAGGAGGCACAGAGAGTCCCATACAGAATAAATCCAAGGAGAAATACGCCAAGACACATATTAATCAAACTGTCAAAAATTAAACACAAAGAAATCATATTAAAAGCAGCAAGGCAAAAACAACAAATAACACACAAGGGAATCCCCATCAGGATAACAGCTGATCTCTCAGCAGAAACTCTACAAGCCAGAAGGGAGTGGCAGGACATACTTAAAGTGATGAAGGAGAAAAACCTGCAACCAAGATTACTCTACCCAGCAAGGATCTCATTCAGACTTGATGGAGAAATTAAAACGTTTACAGACAAGCAAAAGCTGAGAGAGTTCAGCACCACCAAACCAGCTTTACAACAAATGCTAAAGGAACTTCTCTAGGCAAGAAACACAACAGAAGGAAAAGACCTACAATAATGAACCCAAAACAATTAAGAAAATGGGAATAGGAACATACATATCGATAATTACCTTAAATGTAAATGGACTAAATGCTCCCACCAAAAGACACAGAGTGGCTGAATGGATACAAAAACAAGACCCATCTATATGCTGTCTACAAGAGACCCACTTCAGACCTAGAGACACATACAGACTGAAAGTAAGGGGATGGAAAAAGATATTCCATGCAAATGGGAACCAAAAGAAAGCTGGAGTAGCAATTCTCATATCAGACAAAATAGACTTTAAAATAAGGACTACTAGAAGAGACAAAGAAGGACACTACATAATGATCAAGGGATCGATCCAAGAAGAAGATATAACAATTGTAAATATTTATGCACCAAACATAGGAGCACCTCAATACATAAGGCAAATACTAACAGCCATAAAAGGAGAAATCGACAGTAACACAATCATAGTAGGGGACTTTAACACCCCACTTTCACCAATGGACAGATCATCCAAAATGAAAATAAATAAGGAAACACAAGCTTTAAATGATACATTAAACAAGATGGACTTAATTGATATTTATAGGACATTCCTTCCAAAAACAACAGAATACACATTTTTCTCAAGTGCTCATGGAACATTCTCCAGGATAGATCATATCTTGGGTCACAAATCAAGCCTTGGTAAATTTAAGAAAATTGAAATTGTATCAAGTATCTTTTCCGACCACAATGCTATGAGACTAGATATCAATTACAGGAAAAGATCTGTAAAAAATACAAACACATGGAGGCTAAACAATACACTACTTAATAACGAAGTGATCACTGAAGAAATCAAAGAGGAAATTAAAAAATACCTAGAAACAAATGACAATGGAGACACGACGACCCAAAACCTATGGGATGCAGCAAAAGCAGTTCTAAGAGGGAAGTTTATAGCAATACAATCCCACCTTAAGAAACAGGAAACATCTCGAATAAACAACCTAACCTTGCACCTAAAGCAATTAGAGAAAGAAGAACAAAAACATCCCAAAGTTAGCAGAAGGAAAGAAATCATAAAAATCAGATCAGAAATAAATGAAAAAGAAATGAAGGAAACGATAGCAAAGATCAATAAAACTAAAAGCTGGTTCTTTGAGAAGATAAACAAAATTGATAAACCATTAGCCAGACTCATCAAGAAAAAAAGGGAGAAGACTCAAATCAATAGAATTAGAAATGAAAAAGGAGAAGTAACAACTGACACTGCAGAAATACAAAAGATCATGAGAGATTACTATAAGCAACTCTATGCCAATAAAATGGACAACCTGGAAGAAATGGACAAATTCTTAGAAATGCACAACCTGCCAAGACTGAATCAGGAAGAAATAGAAAATATGAACAGACCAATCACAAGCACTGAAATTGAAACTGTGATAAAAAATATTCCAACAAACAAAAGCCCAGGACCAGATGGCTTCACAGGCGAATTCTATCAAGCATTTAGAGAAGAGCTAACACCTATCCTTCTGAAACTCTTCCAAAATATAGCAGAGGGAGGAACACTCCCAAACTCATTCTACGAGGCCACCATCACCTTGATACCAAAACCAGGCAAGGATGTCACAAAGAAAGAAAACTACAGGCCAATATCACTGATGAACATAGATGCAAAAATCCTCAACCAAATACTAGCAAACAGAATCCAACAGCACATTAAAAGGATCATACACCATGATCAAGTGGGGTTTATTCCAGGAATGCAAGGATTCTTCAATATACGCAAATCAATCAACGTGATACACCATATTAACAAATTGAAGGAGAAAAACCATATGATCATCTCAATAGATGCAGAGAAAGCTTTCGACAAAATTCAACACCCATTTATGATAAAAACCCTGCAGAAAGTAGGCATAGAGGGAACTTTCCTCAACATAATAAAGGCCATATATGACAAACCCACAGCCAGCATTGTCCTCAATGGTGAAAAACTGAAACCACTTCCACTAAGATCAGGAACTAGACAAGGTTGCCCACTTTCACCACTCTTATTCAACCTAGTTTTGGAAGTTTTAGCCACAGCAATCAGAGAAGAAAAGGAAATAAAAGGAATCCAAATTGGAAAAGAAGAAGTAAAGCTGTCACTGTTTGCAGATGACATGATACTATACATAGAGAATCCTAAAGATGCTACCAGAAAACTACTAGAGCTAATCAGTGAATTTGGTAAAGTTGAAGGATACAAAATTAATGCACAGAAATCTCTGGCATTCCTATATACTGATGATGAAAAATCTGAAAGTGAAATCAAGGAAACACTCCCATTTACCATTGCAACAAAAAGAATAAAATATCTAGGAATAAACCTACCTAAGGAGACAAAAGACCTGTATGCAGAAAATTATAAGACACTGATGAAAGAAATTACAGATGATACAAATAGATGGAGAGATGTACCATGTTCTTGGATTGGAAGAATCAACATTGTGAAAATGACTCTACTACCCAAAGCAATCTACAGGTTCAATGCAATCCCTATCAAACTACCACTGGCATTTTTCACAGAACTAGAACAAAAAATTTCACAATTTGTATGGAAACACAAAAGACCCCGAATAGCCAAAGCAATCTTGAGAACGAAAAATGGAGCTGGAGGAATCAGGCTCCCTGACTTCAGACTATACTACAAAGCTACAGTAATCAAGACAGTATGGTACTGGCACAAAAACAGAAAGATAGATCAATGGAACAGGATAGAAAGCCCAGAGTTAAACCCACGGACATATGGTCACCTTATCTTTGATAAAGGAGGCAGGAATGTACAGTGGAGAAAGGACAGTCTCTTCAATAAGTGGTGCTGGGAAAACTGGATAGGGACATGTAAAAGTATGAGATTAGATCACTCCCTAACACCATACACAAAAATAAGCTCAAAATGGATTAAAGACCTAAATGTAAGGCCAGACACTATCAAACTCTTAGAGGAAAACATAGGCAGAACACTCTATGACATAAATCACAGCAAGATCCTTTTTGACCCATCTCCTAGACAAATGGAAATAAAGACAAAAATAAACACATGGGACCTAATGAAACTTAAAAGCTTTTGCACAGCAAAGGAAACCATAAACAAGACCAAAAGACAACCCTCAGAATGTGAGAAAATATTTGCAAATGAAGCAACTGACAAAGGATTAATCTCCAAAATTTATAAGCAGCTCATGCAGCTCAATAACAAAAATAAACAAACAACCCAATCCAAAAATGGGCAGAAGACCTAAATAGACATTTCTCCACAGAAGATATACAGACTGCCAACAAACACATGAAAGGATGCTCAACATCTTTACTCATTAGAGAAATGCAAATCAAAACTACAATGAGATATCATCTCACACCAGTCAGAATGGCCATCATCAAAAAATCTAGAAACAGTAAATGCTGGAGAGGGTGTGGGAAAAAGGGAACACTCTTGCACTGCTGGTGGGAATGTGAATTGGTACAGCCGCTATGGAGAACGGTATGGAGGTTCCTTAAAAAACTACAAATAGAACTACCATATGACCCAGCAATCCCACTACTGGGCATATACCCTGAGAAAACCATAATTCAAAAAGAGACATGTACCAAAATGTTCATAGCAGCCCTATTTACAATAGCCCAGAGATGGAAACAACCTAAGTGTCCATCATCGGATGAATGGATAAAGAAGATGTGGCACATATATACAATGGAATATTACTCAGCCATAAAAAGAAATGAAATTGAGCTATTTGTAATGAGGTGGATCGACCTAGAGGCTGTCATACAGAGTGAAGTAAGTCAGAAAGAGAAAGACAAATACTGTATGCTAACACATATATATGGAATTTAAGAAAAAAAATGTCATGAAGAACATAGGGGTAAGACAGGAATAAAGACACAGACCTACTAGAGAATGGACTTGAGGATATGGGGAGGGGGAAGGGTAAGCTGTGACAAAGTGAAAGAGCGGCATGGACATATATACACTACCAAACGTGAGGTAGATATCTAGTGGGAAGCAGCCGCATAGCACAGGGAGATCAGCTCGGTACTTTGTGACCGCCTGGAGGGGTGGGATAGGGAGGGTGGGAGGGAGACGCAAAAGGGAGGGGATATGGAAACATATGTATATGTATAACTGATTAAATTTGTTATAAAGCAAAAACATAAAATAAAATTAAAATAAAAAAAAAGGGAAAAACAAATACTCTATGTTAACAGAGATATATGGAATCTAATGAAGAAAAAAAAAGATTTTGAAGAACCTAGTGGCAGGACAGGATTAAGGACACAGACATAGAGAAAGGACTTGAGGACACCGGAAGGGGGATGGGTAAGCTGGGACGAAGTGAGAGAGTGGCATGGACATAAATACATTACCAAATGTAACACCGATAGCTACTGAGAATCAGCCACATAGAACAGGGAGATCAGCTCGGTGCTTTGTGACCACCTAAAGGGGTGGGATATGGAGTGTGGGAGGGAGATGCAAGAGGGAGGGGATATGGTGATATTTGTATATGTATAGCTGATTCACTTTGTTATACGGCAGAAACGAACACTCCTTTGTAAAGCAATTATACTTCAATAAACTTGTAAAAGGAAAAAAAAAAAGCCCAAGGATAAACCTACACACTTATGGTCAACTAATCTATGAGAAAGGAGGCAAGACTATACAATGGAGATAAGACAGTCTCTTCAATCATTGGTGCTGGGAAATATGGAGAGCTACATGTAAAAGAATGAAATTAGAACACTCCCCAACACCATACATAAAAATACATTCAAAATGGATTAGAGACCTTAATGTAAGACCGGACAGTATAAAACTGTGACAGGAAAACTTACGAAAGATACTCTGACGTAAATCATAGCAAGATCTTTTTTGATCCACCTCCTATAGTAATGAAATAAAAAAGAAAACTAAACAGATGGGACCTAATGAAACGTAAAAGCTTTTGCAAAGCAAAGGAAACTACAAACAAGACAAAAAGACAACCCTCAGAATGGCAGAAAATATTTGCAAACGAATCAATGGACAAATGATTAATCTCCAATATATATAAACAGCTCATGCAGCTCAATATTAATAAAACAAACAACCCAATACAAAAATGGAAGATCTAAATAGACATTTCTTCCAAGAAGACATAGAGATGGCCAGTACGCACATGAAAATCTGCTGAACATCACTAATTATTAGAGAAATGGAAATCGAAACTACAATGAGGTATCACGTCACACCTGTTAGAATGGGCATCACCAGAAAATCTACAAACAACAAATGCTGGAGAGGGTGTGGAGAAAAGGAACCTTCTTCCACTATTGTTGGGAATGTAAATCGTTACAGTCTCTATGGAGAACAGTATGGAGGTTCCTTAAAAAACTAAAAATAGAATTACCATATAATCCAGCAATCCAACTACTGGGCATATACCCAGAGAAAACCATAAATCAAAAAGACACATTCACCACAATGTTCACTGCATCACTATTTACAATAGACAGGTAATGAAAGCAACCTAAGTGCCCACAGACAGACGAATGGATAAAGACGTGGTACATATATACAACGGAATATTACTCAGCCATACATAGGAATGAAATTGGGTCATTTGTAGAGACCTCGATGGATGTAGAGACTGTCATACAGAGTGAAGTAAGTCAGAAAGAGAAAAACAAATATTGTATATTAATGCATATATATGGAACCTAGAAAAATGGTACAGATGAACCAGTTTGCAGGGCAGAGATAGAGACAGATGTAGAGAACAAACATATGGACACCAAGGAGGGAACGCCATGTGAGGGTGGTGGTGGGATGGATTGTTAGACTGGGATTCACATGTGCACATTTATATGTATAAAATACATATCCAATAAGAACCTGCTGTATAAAAGAAATAAATTTAAAAATAATTAAAAATAAATAAATATCATTTAATAAAATAAAACAGAAAAAAGTTTTTCCCTTCATATAGACATCTTTATATTAATGCATTATTTCCATGTTTATATCTCCAAATTAAAGAAAAAGAGGAATAAATAAAATCTAACTTGAACCAAAAAGAAAAAAAGAAAGAAAAAAAAACAGAACTCACCAGTTATACAGAGGAAAATCGTATCAGGGCACTTGCTCCAGTGGTAAAAATATTCTTAAGTTGGTCAGAGGTGGGAAATCGTCTCCCATGCCGTCAGCAGCGCTCTCCCCCACAAGGAGCATCCTCATTGCAAAGCTGGGGGACTTTGTCGAGGCGTCTGTGAGTAAATGTGAGCTGAGCCCAAGTCCTGCTGCAGCTGAACTCTTCCCACCCTTTCCAGGTAAAACACCTGAATATGTACAAGCATTTGCAAGCCTAGAGGAAGGGCTGTGGAGCCACACTAGCGAGAGCACGCAGGCCGACTTGGTGCCTGCAGGCCAGCCAGGATGGTCCTGTCCCCAGATGCTCTTCTGGAAGCTTTTCATTTCCCTGCCTGAGATACCCCTCCTGCCACAACCCCCACTGCTTTTTTACTTCCTCACCTCTGCCTGGGGAGCAATTCCAGTGGCAGGTATGGGTGACACATCCTCTTCTTTAGCAGGTGGCAGCCTGGCAACTCCTGCAGAAAGTCCAGCAGAGCCCCACTCACACTGGGCCACCCACAAAGCCATGGCCCGTCCCTCCCTCCCACCACCCCAGCCCCGAAACTGCTAACGGGGCAGAGAATATGGCGTCAGTCACAGTTACAGGGGCTCTTGCTGACTGGAGAGGTGTTTATATTGACCTCAACCCAGGCACACCTGTGGGGGGGGTGGGGGTGGGAGGCAGTGTCAGGCTGCCCAAATCAGCCAATCCTCACCCCTCAGGGGCTCACAGTTGCAGAAAATGAACCTTGCTAAACGGGTCAGTCCCAAGGAACAGGTGTGGGCCTTGAGAGTCAGGATAGACAAGGGGCTGCAGCTGCCGCTTGTTTTCTTATCATTTTATCTGGTCCATGAGTGGAAAACAACTTCAAGAAGACCCTATCCTAATGAGAGGAACCCAGGAGTCAGGGAGAGGAGTGATGGTGGGTGGAGACAGAGGCCTGGAGCCCTGGCTGCAGTGGAAGTGTCTGGAAGACCAGGCAGAGAGAGGCTGCACAGAGTGATAGCCAGGGTCACAGACCTGTCAGAGCTGCTGTTTGTTAGTTCAAGTCCTGCTCTGAGGTGTTCTGTGTCAGCTGTGAGTGACAGGTGAGCTGGGGGTTCTCTGCAAGGTGGGCTATGTGCACAGTTCCTGTGTGTCCAGCCCTGCTGGGGTACCTGCCCAGGGGAGCTCCGTATCCTGGGAGGGACCTGACTATGAGAGCCCCATGGGCTGCTGGGTAGCTGCACAGGTGAGCTCCATACCCTGGGAGGGACTTGAACACGAGAGCCCCGTGGGCTGTGGGGTGCGGGATGCAGCCCAGGTGAGCTCCATATCCTGAGATTGGCCTAACCACGAGAGCCCCATGGGCTGCTGGAGACCTGGTAAAGGACATCAGGACAGTCAGTGAAGCCACGGAGGATATACATCCAGTAGCTCCTATTTCCTACACCCTGCTGCTCATTCTACCATCCACCAGGCCATGGCATTCTGTATTACACTTCAATGATGCCTTCTTCTGTATTCCATTCATCTCAGAGTCACAAGAATTTTTGGCTTGTGTGTGGCAGGACACAACATGCAACACGAGCAATAATGCTGGGCCGTCCTGCACCAATGGTTCAAAAATCCCCACACCATCATTGGGGAAATGTCCTCTAAAGACCTAAAAGTTCTACCTCTGTAAAAGGGAACCCTCCTTCAATATGCAGATGACATTCTGATTGCCAGGCCTACTAAAGACGCCTCGGAACTACCTAGCCAAGAAAGGATAGAAGGTGTCCAAGAAAAAGGCTCAAATATCACAGGCTCAGGTGACTTGCCTGGGCTTCATTCTCACAGATATTTGGAGAAACGCATCCCAGGATAGGGAAGAAGCCATTTGCAGCCTTACCTCTTCTAAAACTAGAAGACAGCTTAAGGGTTCCTGGGGAGGCCAAGGTTTTCTGCATCTGGATCCCTAACTACAGTCTAATAGCTGGGCCTCTACATGAAACACTGACACGAAAAGATGATGATCCTTTTGAATAGAATCCAGAAGCAGCCTTTCAAGAATGGAAAGAGCAGTCAATTCAGATCCTTGCCCAGGAACTCGCTAATTTAGCTAAACCCTTTGACCTTTACATACGCGGTCAAAGGTTAATCGCCCTTGGAGACTTAGTGCAAAAACTGGGACCACTTGAAATGGAGCAACACAAGAATGCCCTTCAGGTATGATAAACTATGGTCACCAAGGGCTTTGCCCACTGACTCATCAGGCCAGGATACTGGGGTATCTAATAAGCTGGAAATCAGCAGCCCACAAGGCCAGCTCCCTCCTAAGGGAAAAGGACCACACGTGGTGATCCTAACCACCCATCATGTCCTGAAGTTGCAGGGGTCGCTCTGTGGACACACTGACCTCGAGTGAGGAGTCCCTCCAACTCCAACCTCCAGAGAGACAAATGGGGGCAACAGGCCCCCAAGATGGCTCGTGTGACCATCACTTGACCTGGAGTTTCTCTCAGAAAACAACAAGACTGGGCCCCGAAAGAGCAGACTACTGCTTGCAGGACTTACTGCACCCAGAGGGGAGCTAATAAGCTTGGCGGGGGAAACGTATATCACGCTTTCACTATAGAAAACCCTACAGACACCACGGTGATGGTGGCCAATATGACCGG
The DNA here is from genome assembly GCF_964341445.2 of Mesoplodon mirus. Taxonomy (NCBI): domain Eukaryota; kingdom Metazoa; phylum Chordata; class Mammalia; order Artiodactyla; family Ziphiidae; genus Mesoplodon; species Mesoplodon mirus. Next base: position 134,099 of record NW_028295008.1, read on the forward strand.
CTGGACTGCTGGCTACTTCTAAAGGCCGTTGACTCAGTGGACGTCATGGTCCTGGATCACCACTGACCCTGGACTGTCTGGGTGTTGCACAGGCAGGGCTATGACACATGGTGCTGTTTGTACATTAATTCAGGGACCTGATTAAAGATAGCACAGACTACTGGTCAGAGCATCTAGGCTGGCAAAAACCGTCAGCCTAATGTCACCGAACAAATGTGGGGTGGGGTGAAACCTGCCACCACAGAATCTTTGCGCATTTCTTTCCTGGACCCTTAAAGGTCTTTAGAATGTATAACACTTCCAATGCTGGTGCTCAGGCGGACGAGAAGTGAGGCAGGAGGCTTTGGGACAATCAACCTCACCTGGAAGCTGGTGGGGAGACGTTTTGCCCCTCCCCACAGGTATCAGGGCTCCCACCACAGCATGAAGCAGTTACAAAAGAGGGGTCTGCACCCTCAACACCCCAAGAATGAGGAACAGAACAAAAAGCAGAGGAGGTGTTCGTCTCTGGCAACGTCCATTAAAAATTCCTGGGAGATAAAAAGAGAATCTGGGCAATAAAATAAAGTCTAAGCTGTTTTTCCTTTGTGCTTTGTCTAATTTCACATGCTCCTAGGGTTCCGCATGCAGAGGTCCCACACCCGGCACTTCAGACCCGACTTCCTAGTGCAGAATGGCTGGGTCGACACCTCAGCTAGCGGAGTCCCATGCAGACTGCACGGCATAGAGCCAGAGCTGCAGCCAACCCAGCCCTCGAGAGCTCCATCCCCTAACTCCCACTGACGCTGCCGGGATCCCTACACAGTAGCCCAGCCCACAGCCTGTGGGGGATTGCACGCTCTCACCTCTCCATTCGGTTTTCAAAATAATGTTTCCTTTGCTTCTGAACCAAACTCAGTCTTGATCTGTTGGCTCCAATGACACTGGGCACGGGGACTCCTGTTGGGGTCCCCTCTGGATGATCAGTAACAGAAATTGAGAACTTTGTAACTTCATTGAACAGATGTGTGAGCCAAACTGTAGTTAACATAGAGCAGTGTATAATGCTCGGGTAAAATAAGATTTTTCTAAGACTTACATTTGATATTTCCATCACTTTACTATAAGCAAGTTCAGTGAAGACGTCTGTCTTATTGGTCAGGTCAACATTAGAGAAATGAAGTGATTTATTTCCATGAATGTACATCGAATACTCTTGGCTGAAGCTTCAATCTTGTTTAGAATGCTTTTCCATTGAAAAGGATACCTCTCCTTCAGCTCCCCCATTTCTGAGAAGTATAAAATCTTATAATTTATTATTACCAAAGGGGAAAGGTAGGAGAAGGGATAAATTAACAGTTTGGGATTAACACGTACACACTGCTATGTATAAAATAGATCATCAACAAGGAACTACTGTATAGCACAGGGAACTACACTGAATATTTTGCAATAACCTGTAAGGGGAAATAATCTGAAAAAGAATCGATATTTTTATTGACATCATCTATCAATGACAGAAAAAATGTAACCTAAGCAAGGCCGATGGTGAGCACTTCTGAACCTGAAGATTTCAATCATCTAAAGTTTGGGCTCTGCCTACTTCCCAAGGCCCTTAATGGACATACGTGTAGCTGTAGCTTAAAAATTCCCCAGTTTGGGGTTCGGGGAGGCACTGATTTGGAAAAATCCCTGGTGTTCCCTTTCCATGCACGGGACCCTTCCTACAGCTAAAACATGCCTGTCACACCTAGAGGATGGTACACCGTTTGATCGGAAAGAGTTTGGAAAAGGCACCTCATCTCCTCATCGCCTGGTGCTCGGGTTCACCCCTCCAGCATCTTTCCTAACAATCTCCTCACTTGGGGATATCAGCACCGTCAACATCCTGTTGCACACAGTTTGGAATTTGTCCAGAGGATGAAGCGGAAGGATGAGAAAAATTTAGAGACAAGTCTTAGGTCTTCGGACAGGCACATGCCACTCTAATTTTCAATCCGGAACACAAATTCATCAAAGGCTAGAATTGCTCACAGAAAGAGAATAGGGCTAGAGGAAATCCTGCTGTTTTGTGTCCAGTTTCCAAAAACACAAGTTGAAAAATGGAACTCAGGGGCACTAAAATTCATGAAACTGCAGAGTTGAAAATATCTATTGTTGAAAAATGTCTTGAGGTAAGTCACAGAAAAGGACTTGTAAGCAAGGGGGTGTGGCAGGAAAAAGATTTGAAGAGGTAGAAAGGACTCCCCATTAAAGCACAAGAAAAGGGGCTGAACATCGCCAATGATGCAGTTGGCCCAAAAGGGCGTATGCATTTTTTTCTGAATATATTCAAGTAAAGGCCATTCACACTTTTTATCCAACCAAACAGGTGGGCACTGGAAATCAATACTACAAAATGTATCACTTCACATCATTCAGAAGGGTCATCCACATAAAGTGTAAACACGAGAAATGCATGACAGGGTGAGGAGAAAAGGGAGCCCTGTGAGGCTGATAGTGGAAATGTAATGTGCCAACGGCCACTCTGGAGAAGTGTATTGTGTTTGCTAAAACATCTGAAAACCGAGCTACAGAGCATAGGGCACTTGCACTCATGGGCGTATACCTTGGGAAAAACAAAAAATGACAGAAAACAGGCACTCCAACGTTTACCACCTCTCTGTTAAAAAGGGCCTCCACTTGGATATAACCTAAATGTCCCTGGAAGGATAAAATGGATAAAAGAGATGGGGTACTTATGTAGAGTGGAATATTACTCATCCAGAAATCAATGAAATAAGGCCAGTTGGAACAACTCTGGAGGAGTTACATACGATCATTCTAAGTGACACATGTCAGAAAGAAAAAGACACATATCATAAGATGTCACTTAAAGGTGGAATCAAAAATGGCTACACATGAAATAAACTACAAAACAGAAACATAGTCAAATATGTAGAAAATAGACATAAGGCTGCTAAATGGGAAAGGTGGGGAATGGTGAGGTATTATCCAGGAGGTTGAAATTAGCAAAGATACCATTCCAAGTACCGAATTGAATAACTGGCAAGGCCTACACGGTACCTCAAAGAACTGCACTCAGTCCACTCAAGTCACTGGAACACAATACATATGACTCGTAAGCATCTGAGAAAGAATTTATTGTTGTCTCACAGTACATGAATCAAGTGGATGTACAGCAGCAAAAAACAGAGCTTTGAAAATCAGCTGTAACCAATATAAAAATAAATTTAAATATATTTATAAAAACAGTGAGACAGACAAAAATTCTTACAACTTTTGTTGAAGGGTTACAATGTAACATGGATTGAACACATGTAGACCCACAGCAGGATGATATATAAGGCTGGAAGCCATGCACGCTAACAGATGTTAGAGAGGCTGGGTGAGGAAATGCAGACCTTTTAAAGTAATACTGCCTGGTACCCATTCCATGGGTCCCAAATCTGCACTTTCAAGGGAATCTTCTGATAGGGAAAACTTGCCTGGGAAACCGAGATGAATGTACACCGTGTGCTCAGGAGAGGTGTCTAAAATGCACCTCATTTTTGATCTCCTGGTGCTGGGGTTCGCCATTCCAGCCACATTACTAACAATCTCCCCACTTGGAGAATCAGCACCTTTAACCTCCTGTTTCACACAGTTTGCAATTTTTGCAGAGGATAAATGGGAAGAGGAGGAACAAATGAGAGATTAGCTGTAGGAGTTTTGACAGGCACATGTCACTCTAATTTCCCATTAGGAAGAAGAATTAAACAAAGGCTCAGCCTGGCTCCCCAGAACCAGAATAGGGCCGGAAGCAATCCAATGGTTTGGCGGTCAGCTCACAAAAAAAGCGAGTTGCAAAATGGAGCTCAGTAGCAGAAAATTCAAAGACCTGCAAAGATATAAATGATAACCAACGTCCAAAAATATATTCAGGTAAGGCAACGAAGAGGTTCTGAATGAGAGGCAGAATTGCAGGAAACATTTTTCAAAAGGTAGATTGTACTCACATTTAAAGCATATGAAAAGCAGCAGAATTTCTAAAATGATGCAGTTGGGCAAAAGGGTGTATGTGTTTTTTTCGTGAATATCTTCAGGAAAAAAACACATACAGAGTTTTTGGCCAACCAAGCAAGAGGGAAATGCAAATCCGCACAATAAAGAAGTCTCAATTTCCACTGCTCAGAAAGTCCATCCAAAAAATGTGTACAAATCAAAAATGCAGGAGAGGCCATGGAAAACAGGGAGACTAGTCACGCTGATGGGTGGGGTATAAATATCCAAGAGCTACTCTGAAGAAGTGTATGCTGTTTCCTAAAACATCTAAAATACAAAGCCCCTGAGCAAAGGGGACTTCAACTCATGGACATATAACTTGGGAAGACTAAATATCAACAAGACACAGACACCCCAAAGTTTAGGGCTGCTCTGCATACAAGAACCTCAACTTCGGTACACCTAAAGTATCCCAGGAAAAAGAGAAATGCATAAAGAACTTGTGGTAATTTTGTACAACGGAATATCACTCAGACGTGAAATCACTGTCATAAGGCCAGTAGCAGCATAATGAGAGGATTTAGGTATGATGATTCTAAGGGAAATTAGTCACACAGAAAAAGAATCTTATCATAAGATATCACTTACAGAGGGAATGTCAACATCACAACACATGAACTGAATTAGGAAAGAGAGCAGCGTCTCACATTTAGAAAACACTCTTATGCCTCCTTAAGGGGAAAGGAGAGGTGGAGTGATGCATAAAACCAGAGTTTGATATTAGCACAGGTACCATTCCATAAACCAAATACAGAATAGACAAGACCTACACCTTCCTCAGTGAACGGGACTCAAAACCCCTATTCCCCACAGAGGAATATATTTGATTAGTAAGAATCTTAAAACCTATGTATTGATATGCCTCTGTAAGGGAATCAAGTGTGTCTAGACCGTCATAAACACGTCAGTGAAAATCAGCACAACCCCATTATAAAAATGAATTTCAAAAACAAAACAAAAAACTGCGAAGTTCTTACACAATTCCTTCAGGGGTTCTGATGAAACCTAGAATGACCCTATCTGCAAAGACAGCTGGATGAGACATAAGGCTGGACACTTGGGACTGAGAGGACTGGTGAGATTGGGAGAGAAAATGCAGACCCTCTAAAGTAGTAATGCATGCCACCATTCCATGGGTCCCAAAGTTCCAGGTAGAAGGGAATATCACTACAGTTATAACATGTATGGGAAACCTAGAGAATGGACACCCTGTGATGGCGAAAGGTTTCTGAAAATCTCCTACTTTTTCCTCTCCTTGTGCTACAGTTTGGCATTCCAACAACTTTACTATCAATCTCCCAACTTAGGAGAGTCATCCCCTATAACCTCCTGGTTCGCACAGTTTGCTAATTGTGCAGAGGATGAAAGGGAAGAGGGAGAACCAATCAGAGAGTAGATGTAGGCCTTTGGACGGACACATGTCACTCTAAATTCCCGTCAGGAAGAAGAATTAACCAAAGCCTCAGCCACCCACAGGGAACCAGTATAGCCACCCCTGGAACCAGTATAGTTCCTGAAGCAAAATTGTGGATTTGCGGTCAGCTCCCAAAAATGGGATTTGAAAATTGGAGCTCAGGGGCAAAGCAAATCAAAAACCTGCAGAGTTATAAAGGACTACTCTCTTCCAAAAATCTGTTGAGGGAAGGCAACAAAGCGGACTTGAAAATGAGGCAGAATTGCACAAAACATATTTCAAGAGGTAAATTGGAATCACATTTAAAGCACAGGAAAGGCATCACAACTTCGAGAATGATGCACTTGGCCAAAAACAGCGTATGACTTTTCTCCTGAATATATTCAGGAGAAAAGGCATAGGCCCTTTTTGGCCAATCAAGCAAGCACACAATGCAAATCCACACTACAAAGAATTGTCGCTTCCCACCGGTCAAAAAGGGCATCCGAAAATCTGTAAAAACTAGAAAGGCAAGATAGAGATGACAAGGGCATAAAGCAATATGATCCCAAGGGTCATGGAGGATTGTGATGACAAGCACATGGAGCATTGTGATGACAAGATTATGTATCATTTTGCTAACAAAGGCATTGTGATGACAAGGTTCATGGAGCACTGTGATGACAAGCGTCATGGAGCACTGTGATTAAAGGGTTCATGGAGCATTGGGATGACAAGGGCATGGAGCATTTTGATAACAAGCGTCCCGGATCATTGTGTTGTCAGGGTTCATGGAGCATTGTCATGACAGTGGTCATGGAGCATTGTTATGACAGAGGTCATGGAGCATTGTGATGAGAACGTCATGGAGCATTGGGCTGAAAATATTCATGGAGTATTGTGATGATAGGGGTCAAGGAGCATTGTGATGACAAGGTACTGAAGCACTGTGATGAGAAGACCATGGAGTCATGTGATGACATGTCTCATGGAGCATTCTGATGAAATGGCTCATGGAGCATTGTGATTACAGGTGTCTTGGAGCATTGTGATGACAAGGGCATTGAACATTGGGATGACAATGTCATGGAGCGTTCTGATGACATGCATCATGGAGCTTTGTGATGACAAGGGCATGAAGCATTGTGATTACAGTGGTCTTGGAGCACTGTGAGGAAAAGGGCATGTAACATTGTGATGAAAAAGGCATGGAGACTTGTCATGACAGGGTTCAAGGAGCATACTGATGACAAGTGTCAGGGACCATTGTGATGACAAGGGTATTGAGCATTGTGATGACAAATGTCATGGAGCATTGTGATTAGAAGACCATGGATAATTGTGATGACTTGCGTTATGGGGAGCTGTGATGATAAGTGTTATGGAATATTGTGATCACAAGGATTTGGAGCATTGTGATGACAGAGGTCATAGAGCATTTTGATTTCATTGTGATGACAATAGCATGAAGCATTATGATGATGCGCATTGGTGCACTGTGATGACAGCGTTCATGGAGCATTGAGATGAAAAGGGGCATGGAGCATTATGATTAGAGGAGTCTTGGATCATTGTGATGAAAAGGGCATGGAACATTGGTCTGAGATGTTTCATGGATTATTGTGATGAGAGGGGGCAAGGAGCATTGTGATAACAAGGGCACGGAACACTGTGATACATGGTTCATGGAGGATTGTAATGACAAGTGCATGGAGCATTGTGAGAAGAATGGCATCGAGCATTGTGATGAAAAGCATCATGGATACTGTGATGACAAGGGCTTGGAACGATGTGATGAGAGGTTTTTGGAGCATTGTGATGACAATGGCATGGAGCATTGTGATGCCAAGGGTCATGGAGTTTTGTGATGACAAAGGTCATGGAGCATTTTGATGACAAGGGTGTGGTGCATTGTGATGAGAAGTGCAGGGAGCATTGTGATGGCAGGGTCATGGAGCAATTTGATGAAAAGTGTCATGGAACATTTTGATGACAGGGGTTATGGAACATTGTGATGTCAGGAGTCATGGAACATTTTCATGATGGAGTTGTGGACCATTGTGATGACAGGGGAGTGGGTGTATTGTGATGACTAGTGAGGGAACATTTTGATATCATTCGTGAGAGAGCATTTTGATAAGAAGTGCATGGAGCATTGTGATGACTAGTTTTATGGAGCATTGTGATGATAAGGTTGTGGAGCATTGTTATGACAAGCACATGGCGCATTGTGATGACATGGGTCATGGAGCCCTGTGCTGACAAAGGCATGGAGCATTGTGATGAGAAAGGTCAACGAGCATTGTGATGAAAATTTCATGGAGCATTTTGGTGACAAAGGTCACAGAGCCTTGTGATGACGAGGGCATGGACCATTGTGATGACAAAGGTCATGAAGCATTGTGATGACTGGAGTCATGGAGCATTGTGATGACAGGGTTCATAGAGCATTGTGATGAAAAGGCAATGATCATTGTGATGACAGGGGCATGGAGCATTGGCCTGACATGTTTCATGGATTATTGTGATGACAGTGGGCATGGTGCAATGTGATGACAAGGCATGGAGCATTGTGATGAGAAGGTCATGGAGTATTTTGAAGACAGGTCTCAGGGAGCATTGTGATGACATATGTCATGGTCCATTGCGATGACAATGGAATGGAACATTGTGATGCCAAGTGTCATGGAGGATTGTGATGACAAATGTAATGGAGCATTTTGATGACAAGGGCTTGGAGCATTGTGATGACAAGGGACATGGAGCATTGTGATGACAAGGGCATGGAGCATTGTGATGACAAGGGCCATTGAGAATTTTGATGACAAGTTCATGAAGCATTGTGATGAGAAGCACATGGAGCTTCCTATGACAGGGGTGATGGAGCATTGCGATGAAAAGTGCATAGAGAATTGTGATGACAAATCATGTAACACGGTGATGAGAACTGTCATGGAGCATAGTGATGCCAAGAACGAAGAGAATTGTGATGACAGAGGACATGGAGCACTGTGATGACCAGGGCATGGAGCATTGTGATGACCAGGGAATGGAGCATTGAGATGGCAACACCGTGGAGCATTGTGATGACGAGCGTCATCGAGCACTGTAATGACAAGGGGAATGGAGCATTGTGATGACAGTGGCCATGGAGCATTGTGATGACAAGTGTCATGGAGCATTTTGATGACAAGGGCGTAGAGCATTGTGATGAGAAGACCATGGATAATTGTGATGACGAGCGTCATGGAGCACAGTAATGACAAGGGGTATGGAGCATTGTGATGACTGTGGCCATGGAGCATTGTGATGACAAGTGTCATGGAGCATTCTGATGACAAGCTTGTGGAGTATTGTGACGACAATGGCATGGAGCATTGTGATGAAAAGGACAGGGAGCATTGTGATGAAAAAAGCATGAAGCCATTTCATGACAGGTTTCAAGGAGCATTCTGACGACAAGTGTCAGGGAACATTGTGATGACAAGTGTTTTGAGAATTGTGATGAAAATGATCATGGAGCATTTTGACGAAAAGGACATGGAGTATTGTGATGACAGGAATCATGGAGCGTTGTGATGACAAGTGTTATGGAACATTGTGATCACAAGGGTTGCGAGAATTGTGATGAAAAAGATCATGGAGCATTTTGACGAAAAGGACATGGAGTATTGTGATGACAGGCATCATGGAGCGTTGTGATGACAAGTGTTACGGAACATTGTGATCAAAAGGTTTTGGAGCATTGTGATGATAGAAGTCATGGATCATTTTGTTTTCAAGGAGCATGGAGCATTGGGCTGACAAGGGCATGAAGCAATGTGATCCCAGGGTTCATGGAGGATTGTGATGACAATGGTAAGGGAGTATTGTGATGACAAGCAAATGGAGCATTTTGATGACAAGGTCATGTAGCATATTGCTGACACAGGCATGGAGCATTGTGATGATAAGGGTCATAGAGCACTGTGATGAGAAGCATCACGGATCATTGTGATTACAGGGGTCATGGAGCATTGGGATGGCAAGGGCATGGATCATTGTGATGACAAGTGTCATGGAGCATTGGGCTGAATATGTTCATGGAGCATTGTGATGACTAGGGAATTTAGCACTGTGATGACAAGAGTCCCGGATCACTGTGTTTTCAGGGCTCATGGAGCGTTGTGATGAGAATGGTCATGGAGCATTGTGATGATAGGGATCATGAAGCATTGTGATGAGAAGTTCCTGGAGAATTGGACTGAAAATATTCAGGAACTATTGTGAGGACATGCGTCATGGAGCATTGTGATGACAAGGGAATGGAGCACTGTGATGAAATGTTCCTGGAGAATTGTGATGAGAAGACCATGGAGCCTTGTAATAACATGTTTCATGGAGCATTCAGATGAAAAGGGGCATGGAGTATTGTGATTACTGGGGTCTTGGGGCATTGTGATGACAAGGGCATGGAGCATTGTGATTACTGGTGTCTTGGAGCATTGTGATGAAATTGGCATGGATCATTGTTATGAAAATGGTATGGAGTTTTGTCATGACAGGGTTCCAGGAGCATACTGATGACAAGGGTCAGGGAGCATTGTGATGACAAGTGTATAGAGCACTGTGATGACAAAGGTCATGGAGCACTGTGATGAGAAGACCATGGATAATTGTGATGATGAGCATCATGGGACATTGTGAGGATAAGTGTTATGGAACATTGTGATCACAAGGATTTGGAGCATTGTGATGAGATAGATCATCAAATATTTTGATTTCATTTTGATGACAATAGCCTGAAGCATTATGATGATGGGCATGGTGCATTTTGATGACAGGATTCATGGAGCATTGAGATGCAAATGTGCATGGAGCATTGTGATTAGAGGATTCATGGAGCATTGTGATGACAATGGCATGGAGCATTGAGATGCCAAGGGTCATGGATCCTTGTGATGACAAAGGTCATGGAGGATTTTGATGACAAGGGCGTGGTACATTGTGAAGAGAAGGGCAGGGAGTATTGTGATGACAGGGTTATAGAGCAATTTGATGAAAAGGGTCATGGAATATTTTGATGACAGGTGTTATGGAGCACTGTGATGTCAGGGGTCATTGAGCATTTTGAGGAAAATTGTTATGGAGCATTTTGATGACAGGGGTTATGGAACATTGTGATGTCAGGGGTCATCGAACTTTGTGATGATATGTGCATGTAGCATTGCAAAGACAGAAGTCATGGAATATTGTGATGACAGGGGTGAGGGAGTATTGTGATGAATAGTGATGTAACATTGTGATATCAGTGTTGAGAGAGCATTTTGATGAGAAGTGCATGGAGAATTGTGATGACAAGTTTTATGGAGCATTGTGGTGACAAGATTGTGGAGCACTGTGATGAAAAGTGCAGGGTGCATTGTGATGACATGGGTCATGGAGCATTGTGCTGACAAGCGCATGGAGCATTGTGATGACAAGGGTCATGGAGCATTGTGCTGAGTAAGGCATAGACCATTGTGATGACAAGGGTCAAAGAGCATTGTGATGAAAATTTCATTGAGCATTGTGGTTAAATATGTCACAGAGACTGCTGAAGACGAGGGCATGGACCATTGTATGACAAATGTCATGAAGCATTGTGATGAATGGAGGCATGGAGCATTGTGATGACAGGGGTCATGGACCTTTGTGATAACAAGGGCATGGAGCATTGTGATGACAAGGAAATGGAGCATTGGTCTAATAAGTTTCATGGATTATTGTGATGAGAGTGGGCATAGAGCATTGTGATGATAAGGGCATGGAACACTGTGATACATGGGTCATGAAGGATTATAATGACAAGGTCATGGGGCATTGTGATGAGAAGGGCATAGAGCATTTTGATGACAAGTGTCATCGAGCTTTGTGATGACAAGGGCATGGAGCAATGTGATGAGAGGGTTCATGGAGCACTGTGATGACAATGACATGGAGCATTGTGATGCCAAGGGTCATGGCGCTTTGTGATGACAAATGTCATGGAGCATTTTGATGACAAATGCATGGTGCATTGTAATGATAAGGGCAGGGAGTATTTTGATGACAGGGTCATGCAGCAATATGATGGAAAGTGTATTGGCACATTTTGATGACAGGGGTTATAGAATATTGTGATGTCAGGGGTCATGGAACATTGTGATGATAAAGGGATGTAGCATTGTGATGACAGGGGTCATGGGACATTGTGATTACAGTAGTGAGGGAGTATTGTGACAACTAGTGATGGAACACTGTGATATCTCTGGTGAGAGAGCATTTTGAAGAGAAGTGTATGGCACATTGTGATTACAAGTTTTATGGAGCATTGCAATGACAATTTTCTGGACCGTTGTGATGAAAAGTGAATGGCACATTGTGATGACAAGGGTCATGGAACATTTTTCAGACAAAGTCATGGAGCATTTTGATGAAAATGGTCACGGAGCATTGTGATGAAAACGGAATGGGGAATTGTGATGAAAAACGCATGGAGCCTTTTCGTGACAGGGTTCAAAGAGCATTCTGATGACAAGTGTCAGGGAGCATTGTGATGACAAGTGTACTGAGCATTGTGATGACAAGTGTTAAGGAACACTGGGATCACAAGGGTTTGGAGCATTGTGATGTGAGAGGACATGGATCATTTTGATTTCAAGGAGCATGGAGCATTGTGATGACTAGGGCATGAAGCAATGTGCTCTCAAGGTTCATGGAGGATTGTGATGACAACGGAAATGGAGTATTGTGATGACAAGCGCATAGAGCATTGTAATGAAAAGGTCAAGTAGCATTTTGCTGACAAAGTCATGGAGCATTATGATGACAGGTGTCATGGAGCACTGTGATGACAAGGCCTCGGAACATCGTGATGGCAGGGATCATGGAGCATTGTTATGACAGGGGTAATGGAGCATTGTGACTGCAAGGGCATGGAGCATTGTGATGAGAAGGCCATGGAGCATTCTGATGACATGTGTCATGGAGCTATGTGATGACAATGACATGGAGCATTGTGATGCCAAGGGTCATGGATCTTTGTGATGACAAAGGTCATGGAGGATTTTGATGACAAGGGCGTTGTGCATTGTGATGAGAAGGGCAGGGAGCATTGTGATGACAGGGTCATGGAGCAATTTGATGAAAAGGGTCATGGAACATTTCGATGACACGGGTTATGGAACATTGTGATGTCAGTGGTCATGTAGCATTATGATGAAAAGGGTCATGGAACATTTTGATGACAGGGGTTATGGAGCATTGTGATGTCAGGGGTCATCGAACATTGTGATGATAAGTGCATGTAGCATTGTGATGACAGCGGTCATGGAACATTGTGATAACAGGGGTGAGTGAGTATTGTGACGAATAGTGATGTAACATTGTGATATCTGTGGTGAGAGAGCATTTTGATGAGAAGTGCATGGAGCACTGTGATGACAAGGTTTATGGAGCATTGTCATGACAAGCTTTTGGAGCACTGTGATGACAAGCGCATGGTGCATTATGATGACATGTGTCATGGAGCATCGTGCTGACAAGCGCATGGAGCATTGTGATGACAAGGGTCACGTAGCATTGCGCTGAGAAAGGCATAGAGCATTGTGATGACAAGGATCAAAGAGCACTGTGATGAAAAGTTCATGGATCATTGTGATTAAAAGAGTCAAGGTGCATTGTGATGACAAGGGCATGGAGCATTGGTCTAATAAGTTTCATGGATTATTGTGATGACTGTTGGAATGGTGCATTGTGGTGACAAGGGCATGGAGCGTCTTGATGAGAAGGACATGGAACATTCTGATGGCATGTGTCATGGAGCTTTGTGATGACAAGGGCATGGAGCATTGTGATTACAGGGGTCTTGGAGCATTGTGATGACAAGTGTCATGGAGCCTTGTGATGACAAGGCCGTGGAATATTGTGATGGCAGGGGTCATGGAGCATTGTGATGACAGGCGTAATGGAGCATTGTGATGAGAAGGGCATGGAGCATTGTGATTACAAGGTTTATGGAGCATTACCATGACAAATTTTTGGATCATTTTGATGAAAATCACGTAGCACATTGTGATGACAAGTGTCATAGAGCATTTTTCTGACAAACGCATGGAGCATTTTGATGACAAGGGTCACGGAGCATTGTGATGAAAAGTTCATGGAGCATTGTGGTTATAAAGGTGACAGAGCCTTGTGATGACGCGGGCATGGACCATTGTGATGACAAATGTTATGAAGCATTGTGATGACTGGAGTCACCGAGCATTGTGATGACAGGGGTCATGGAGCATTGTGATAACAAGGGCATGGAGCATTGTGGTGACAGGGGCATGGAGCATTGGTCTGACTAATTTCATAGAGTATTGTGATGACATTGGACATGGTGCATTGTGATGACAAGGGCATGTATCATTGTGATGAGAAGGTCATGGAGTATTGTGAAGACAGGTGTCAGTGAGCATTGTGATGACATATGTCATGGTCCATTGCAATGACAATGGCAGGGAGCATTGTGATGCCAAATGTAATGGAGGATTTTGATGACAAATATAATGGAGCATTGTGATGACTAGGGCTTGGAGCATTATGATGACAAGGGCCATTGAGAATGTTCAGAACAAGGTCGTGAAGCATTGTGATGACAATATCCTGGAGCATTGTGATGACAAAACCATAGAGACTTGTGATGACAAATCTCATGGAGCATACTGATGAAAAGGGGCATGGACCATTGTGATTACAGGGGTCCTGGAACACTGTGATGACATGGGCATGGAGCATTGTGAGGAGAAGGCCAAGGAGCATTCTGAAGGCATGTTTCATTGAGCTTTGTGATGACAAGGGCATGGAGCATTGTGTTTAAAGGGGTCTTGGAGCATTGTGAGGAAAAAGGCATGGATCATTGTGATGAAAAAGGCATGGAGCCTTGTGATGACAGGTGTCATGGGGCACTGAGATGACAAGCGTCACAGAGCATTGTGAATAAAGGGGTCATGGAGCATTGGGATGACAAGGTCATGGATCATACAGGGTTCAAGGAGCATACAGACAACAAGTGTCAGGGAGCATTTTGATGACAAGTGTATTGAGAATTTTGATGACAAAGGTCATGGAGCATTGTGATGAGAAGACCATGGATAATTGTGATGACGAGTGTCATGGGGCACTGTGATGACAAGTGTTATGGAATATTGTGATCACAAGGGTTTGGAGCATTGTTATGACAGAGGTCATGGAGCATATTGATTTCATTGTGATGACAATAGCATGAATCATTATGATGATGGGCATGGTGCATTGTGATGACAGGGTTCATGGTTCATTGAGATGAAAAAAGGGCATGGAGCATTGTGATTACGGGGTCTTGGAGCATTGTGATGAGAAGGGTCATGGAGGCTTGTGATGACAAGGCCGTGGAACATCGTGATGGCAGGGGTCATGGAGCATTTTTATGACAGGGGTAATGGAGCATTGTGATGGCAAGCGCATGGAGCATTGTGATGAGAAGGCCATGGAGCATTCTGATGGCATGTGTCATGGAGCTTTGTTATGACAAAGGCATGGAGCAATGTAATGAGAGTGTTCATGGAGAATTGTGATGACAATGACATGGAGCATTGTGATGCCAAGGGTCATGGATCTTTGTGATGACAAAGGTCATGTAGCATTTTGATGACAAGTGCGTTGTGCAATGTGATGAGAAGGGCAGGGAGCATTGTGATGACAGGGTCATGGAGCAATTTGAAGAAATGGCTTATGGAACATTTTGATGACAGGGGTTATGGAACATTGTGATGTCAGGTGTCATGGAGCATTTTGATTAAAAAGAAGTGAAGCATTTTGATGACAGGGGTTATGGAGCATTGTGATATCAGGGGTCATCGAACATTGTGATGATAAGTGCATGTAGCATTGTGATGAGAGGAGTCATGGAAAACTGTGATAACAGGGGTGAGGTAGTATTGTGACGAATAGGGATGTAACATTGTGATATCTGTGGTGAGAGAGCATTTTGATGACAAGTTTTATGGAGCATTGTGGTGACAAGATTGTGGAGCACTCTGATGACAAACACATGGTTCATTGTGATGGCATGCGTCATGGAGCATCGTGCTGACAAGCGCATGGAGCATTGTGATGACAAGGGTCATGTAGCATTGTGCTGAGAAAGGCATAGGGAATTGTGATGACAAGGATCAAAGAGCATAGTGATGAAAAGTTCATGGAGCATTGTGATGACAAGGGTCATGGAGCATTGTGATGACAAGGGCATGGAGCATTGGTCTAATAAGTTTCATGGATTATTGCGATGACTGTTGGAATGGTGCACTGTGGTGACAAGGGCATGGAGCAATGTGATGACAGGTCACAGAGTACTGTGAAGACTGGTGTCAGGGAGCACTGTTTTGACATATGTAATGACCCATTGTGATGACAATGGCATGGAGCATTGTGATGCCAAGTGTCATGGAGGATTCTGATGACAAAGGTAATGGTGCATTGTAATGACAATGGCTTGAAGCATTGTGATGACAAGGGTCAGGGAGCATTGTGATGACAAGTGCATGGAGAATTGTGATGACAAGGGTCATGGAGCATTCTCATGACAAGCTTGTGGAGTATTTTGATTACAGTGGCGTGGAGCATTGTGATGAAAACGGCATAGGGCATTGTGATGAAAAAGGCATGGAGCATTTTCGTGACAGGGTTCAAGGAGCATTTTGATGACAAGTGTCAGGGAGCATTCTGATGACAAGTGTATTGAGACTTGTGATGACAAAGTTCATGGAGCATTCTGATAAAAGTGCATGGAGTATTGTGATGACAGGCATCATGGAGCGTTGTGATGACAAGTGTTATGGAACATTTTGATCACAATGGTTTGGAGCATTGTGAGGACAGAGGTCATGGATCATTTTGATTTCAAGGAGCATGGAGCATTGTGATTACAAGGGCATGAAGCAATGTGATCCCAAGGTTCATGGAGGATTGTGATGACAATGGTAATGGAGTATTTTGATGAGAAGCGCATAGAGCATTGTAATGACAATTTCATGTAGCATTTTGCTGACAAAGGCATGGAGCACTGTGATGACAGGTGTCATGGAGCACTGAGATGACAAGCGTCACGGAGCATTGTGAATAAAGGGGTCATGGAGCATTGGGATGACAAGGTCATGGATCACTGCGATGACAAGGGACATGGAGCATTGGGCTGAAAATGTTCATGTATTATTGTGATGACAGGGGTCATGGAGCATTGTGATGACAGAGGTCATGGAGAATTATGATTTCATTGTGCTGACAATAGCCGGAAGCATTATGATGATGGGCATAGTGCATTGTGATGACAGGGTTCATGGAGCATTGAGATGAAAAGTGGCATGGAGAATTGTGATTACAAGGGTCTGGGAGCACTGTGATGACAAGGACATGGAGCATTTTGATGAGAAGGACATGGAACATTCTGATGGCATGTGTCATGGAGCTTTGTGATGACAAGTGCATGGAGCATTGTGATTACAGGGGTCTTGGAGCATTGTGATGACAAGTGTCATGGAGCCTTGTGATGACAAGGCCGTGGAATATTGTGATGGCAGGGGTCATGGAGCATTGTTATGACAGGGGAAATGGAGCATTGTGATGTGAAGTGCATGGAGCATTGTGATTACAGTGTTTATGGAGCATTACAATGACAAATTTGTGGACCGTTGTGATGAAAATTGCGTAGCACATTGTGATGACAAGGGTCATGGAGCATTTTTCTGACAAACGCATGGAGCATTTTGATGACAAGGGTCACGGAGCATTGTGATGAAAAGTTCATGGAGCATTGTGGTTATAAAGGTCACAGAGCCTTGTGATGACGCGGGCATGGACCATTGTGATGACAAATGTTATGAAGCATTGTGATGACTGGAGTCATCAAGCATTGTGATGACAGTGGTCATGGAGCATTGTGATGACAAGGGCATGGAGCATTGTGGTGACATGGGCATGGAGAATTTGTCTAACAAGTTTCATAGATTATTGTGATGACATTGGACATGGTGCATTGTGATGACAAGGGCATGTATCATTGTGATGAGAAGGTCATGGAGTATTGTGAAGACAGGTGTCAGGGAGCATTGTGATGATATATGTCATGGTCCATTGCAATGACAATGGCAGGGAGCATTGTGATGCAAAATGTAATGGACGATTTTGATGACAAATATAATGGAGCATTGTGATGACTAGGACTTGGAGCATTATGATGACAAGGGCCATTGAGTATTTTCAGAACAAGGTGGTGAAGCATTGTGATGACAATATCCTGGAGCATTGTGATGACAAAACCATGGATCTTTGTGATGACAAGTCTCATGGAGCATATTGAAGAAAAGGGGCATGGAGTATTGTGATTACAGGGGTCTTGGAACATTGTGATGACAAGGGCATGGAGCATAGTGAGTAGAAGACAAAGGAGAATCCTGATGGCAA